>NW_025336169.1:126042-154971 GCF_004798865.1 Varanus komodoensis | reverse complement strand
AGGAGGAGAAAGAGAAGGAAGAAGAAGTTGCCCAGGCCAGATCATATGTTTTAACAATTGAAATGATGTTTAAATAAAAAGGTCTTTACCTGGCGCCGAAAAACCAGTAACAACGGTGCCAGGCGGACCTCCTTGCATCTGGCCAGAGAATCATCCTGGCCACAGTACAGAAAGTAAAGGATTCCCTCTTTCAGGTTCACTCTGGCTGAAGAATAATGATCGTGGTAGATTTTTTTTCCCCCCGGGTCTAAACATACATAAAATTAGCCAGCTAACGGGCAAAATTGCTGCATTCAGATACGTGGTACATACATGGAGAGTGTGTCCTTATTTGGTGAACACAAAGGCTGGGTTCACACAATCACCAGGAAAAAGAAGTGAACATGCCCCATGCTGCACGATTTATCCAATTCTCCCCAGCGTGCCTGGGTTGCCACGTGCGCGCATCTGCCGGGGTACAGGATGGGGTGCCTCTGAGCCACGGCAGACCCCATGGTTTGCTATGGGGCGGGGGGGGGGGGGGGGAGCCACCCCAGGAGGTACTTTGGATGATATGGCAATCCACACACCACAAGGGGAGTGGGGCAAACCATGAGCTGGCATGTGAGAGGAGGGGGAAGCCGCGAGGGGGGCCTTCTTTCTCCCAGTGACCACGCAAACCCTGCCAGACTGTTGCCTCCACAACCAATTGTGTCTTCGGGAGTGCAGCTTGCTGCTTCTAACACAAGGTGGGGCTGCAGTTTGCGTAACTGTTTTCACATCTCCACCGTTCTTGTTTGCTAAGGGAGAGAGGCCCTGTTTGCTGCAGCCATGACAGAGTATCTTGCGGCACCTTTAAGGACAGACTGATTGCAGCCTAAGAGGGCTTTGGACCAATACAAACACGGGACCCCAGAATGTTAGATGGGGAGGGGATACCAGAGATCATACAGAATGACTCAAGGCAGCGATCTTAAACTGCACCTTCTGATGGATGGGCAACCTGCTTTTTCTCAGCTATACTCAGCAAGGAGAATGCACCAGCCCCAAAACTATCGGCTAGGTGAAGCTCAGTTTTAGGAAGGCTCCCAAAATATGATGCCCTCGGTTCCAGTTCCATGAAAAGATTTAATACTGAGCGCAAACCTCAGTTCCCCTTCTGGGAACCCCCAATAGCCACACCTTTTCTACTGCCCCCCTCCCCGCTCCACAAGACAGTTGCTGGTTTCCTAGCTTTTGAGCACATTCTCCCCATTCCTAGAAGGGTGACAGACCTTAGTTACAGGCATTTAGAACTTCCCCTGAGATGTTATCATGGGAAAATAAAACCTCCCTGTTGAACTCTATTAATTTTAGCACATGCACTGCCCATGCTGAGTGAAAATGCTTGTTCCCATGTGGTCCAGGCCCAGGGAAGTGCAAGGTGGCATCAGAACCCTTGGCATGTCCGAGTTCCCATGGGATTCTTGGGAAGCCTCCCTCCACGTCACCACATGCCTTTCTGGGTTCGGATAGGGAGCTGTGCACACTGAGGGCCATTGGGTATCGTTTGCAGCACACAGAGGCATGTACCGAATGGAGAAAAGCTGATATTGGGAATCGCCAGCAAGGTGTCACCACAAAATTAAAAGGAAAAAAGTCTTTGTCAAGTGCCAAAAAGAAAACTCCTGGTTTGCTGGATTCACAGCATAACTAGAGTGTTGGACTGGGGACCTGGGAGACTCGAGTTCTAGCCCCCACTCAGTCATGAAGCTCACTGGGTGACTTTGGGCCAGTCCCCTGCCTCTCAGCTAGCCCGCCTCACACGGCTGTTGTGAGGATAAAATTGAGTGGGGGGCATTATGTAAACCAGTCCGAGTTCCTTGCAAGAGGAAAGAGGCAGGATATAAATACAATACAATTTTGTTGTAAGCTGCCCCGAGGCTTCGGCGAATGGGGCAGCATAAAAATGTTTTAATAATAAAATAAATAAGGTAATAATAAAACAAACCAACAGCTCGATCGGAAGCAGAGGTACAGAAACTCTAGTCTAGAGGCCAAAACCCATTTCTCTGGTGGCCCCAGTTTGCCAGTTACTGGCAGGAAGAACTCAACCTCCACTACTCTATCCCCCACAACACCGTGGCCCCCCAAAAGCTTCTCTGAAATGGAATATGGCTCAGACAAAAGTGCTGCACCCCAATTTAAAGGGAAACAACACATCTGACTCTTCCACAAGAGCTGCCAAAGACATCCATGCACAAGCTCAATGCTTGCAAACTGCTCCGGATGCTGTTCAGAAGACCCACGACTGCCCACCAGTAGGAGCATCCTGCCAGTGCTACCAGACGCAGTTGCGATGGCTTTCCTGGCTGGGATGAGGACAGACGAGGAGCATCTTCCAGTTGCTAGGGAACGACAACATCCCATCTCCTCAACCTGCCAAACACAGCAAGTGGAGACCGCAGGGGCACAGAATTAATGCCATGGCTAAGGGACCAAACCAAGTGTCAGAAAGCCTCCGGTGCACCTAGCCATGAACACAAGACAGTGTTGTGTTCATTTTCCATTGCTGTGGTGCTTAACCTCAGTCCCATCTGCAATGGCCATAAGTGGCTACCTTATAAGTTTGTTGTAATAATTACAGCAACAAATGTTGCTGAACAAGGGAACTTTTAACAGACGATCATAAACAAGGCATGTAGCCACTTATCCTAGGAGATGGAAAGGTGCTTCCTGACCTGAAGGGGGATACTGGTGGGCTATTATTAATCCCAGTTACAGGTATTAGTTTACCAAAACAGGAATGTTTGCACTATCAGCAGCTCAGATTGCCAATGGTCACTTCATTATCAGTATTTTTTGCATTTCATTTCCTTCTGACTTCATTGCCTCTTACGGGTTCACTCCCATTTATTTTCTCCCCGCATCAGGATTAACTCCCACAGCTTATGCACACACATTTCTCTGCCCTGAACACAATCCCAAAAGTTTAGTAGTGCAACAAAGTTGATAAAATATTGAATTCTTTTTCTTGAATAGGGACAACTTGAGCCACAAGCCTCTCCAGCTGATCAGCACATTTAATTTACTCTACAAGCTAAAATTCTCTGTTGCCTCCACTGTTTTTGAATAAGTAACATGAATCAATGGAATGAACTGTGCATTTCATTCAAATAGTAGCACAGATGAAGATACTACAGAGACCTAATAAAAGAAGCAGGCTTGCACTTGGTCAAAACATTGGCCAACAAGTATAGCATTTGACAAACCAAAGGCTTCCCAAGCATCTGCCACCTGCGCTTTTAACTGGAGCTGTGGCAGATGGAACCTGCTGTCTTGCATGTGCAGGGGTCTACCACAAAGCTGTTGAGGGCTGGGGTCCATTCACAAAGGAACTGACCCGAAGCTTAAGAATACCCACAGACACACACAGCTGTCCAACACTCAACCAGCTGAGCTATTAAAGGGGACAGAGAAAGAGGGGATGGAGGAGGAGCAAGTACAACACAGCCCTAGAGGACTTGGGCCCTTTCAGCAGGGCTGGCCCTACTGTTGGGCAGAGTGAACCAGCTGCCTTTCAGGCACTGGTACTTGCCTCTGAAGCTCTAAATGCCTCAGGACCCAGGGACTAAATAAGGACCTGCCCCAGCCTTTAAGGGAGAGCTATAAAGGAAACATTGACCTGTGACTCCCCCCACCCCCGGCTTAGCCCCTTGCTTATGCTCGAGGAGTCCCAGAGTGGAGGGGCTATCCAACAGTCAAGGTCATAAGACAGGCAAATTGTCAAGTACAGAGTTTCTGGGGTAGCAGGGTTTGAGCTAAGGCAGGAAAGGTTAAGGCAACAGACAGAAGTCAAAGCTCAGCTAGGAAGTCAAATTAAGTTGGAAGGGGCAGCTATGGCAACAAACAAGGGTCAAAGCACAGCTAGAAGCTCTGTTATATTACCTACCCTGAAGCAGAGCCAAGCAGGCATCCAAGGATCTAGAGCACAGAGCCTCCCTCACAGGCCAGAAGACAAAGGAGAGGCCGGGCCTGAAACAAGCCTTATATACCCAGAGCTTCTTAAGCCCCACCCAAGTCTCAGCTGAAGTTCATTACAGCTCTGGGCAAGAATCCTACTCATCACTTCCTCTTGAGGAGACTGCTTTGCAGCCATGCACTCCTTCTCATGGGAGCTCTCTGGAACAGGCTGTGTGGTTCCTGCCCTGGATGCTGAGCATCTTGAGCCTTCTGGCAGCATCTTGGGAAGCCGTGCGTGAAGGCCAGGTTTCTCAGGATGGTCTGGGGATGAGTCTTTGGTGGCAGAAGCCATAATGTTCATCCCTAGTCTCTTTTTCTCCTCTCCTCCTCCCCTCCCATGGTTAATGAAGGAAGATACTGGGGTGAGGCCACCTCTGCTTGGGTGATCAGTGTTGGGTGGCTGGAGAGACCAAGGCACTTTGGACCTTGATGGGACAAATGCTCAAGACTGAGAGCTCAAGACCGAGAGAGCCAGCGTGGTGCAGTGGTTAAGGGCACGGGACTGGGATTCAGGTGACCGGGCTTCTAGTCCTCGCTCTGCCATGGAGCCAGCCGGGTGGCACTGGGCCAAGTCACAGACTCTCAGCCCAGCCTACCTCACAAGGGTGTTGTTGTGGGGATAAGATTGGGAGCAGTAGCAGGATAATGGTGTAAGCTGCTTTGAGGTCTTTGTAAGGGAAAAACAGGATATACATCTAATAGATAAGTAAGAGATGCTGTTGTTTGGGTCAAGTATTGTGTGAATGGACATGAATGGTGTGTGAGCAGCCCCTGCTATCCAAACAGTCACTTGATTTAGCCCTTGGGGCTAAAACTATTGTGCAGCCTTCTTTTAAGGTGGGGTGGGCAACTTTGGGCAGTTGGGGGGAGTAAGAAATTGAAGGCAAACTCCTATGGAGACTGAAAAGGATCACCTCTCTCTTGAAAACAGGATAGATTGGCCATTTTTAATCTTTCTACCAGCTTGCCCCTGAACTTCAGCTGCAAGCCACCAATCTTTGTGGCTCTGCATTACCAAATTTCAACAAAGCAGGCGGTTTCAGGGGCTGCACACCTGACCATGGGCAGTGCATCCAGCCCTGGGCCACCTGTAGCCCACCCCTGCCAACACCTACCCTTCCCGGGGTCTTCTTCACCCAGCACAAGGCTGGTGTCAGTGAAGAAAGCTGCTTTTTCGGTGATGGCACTCCAATCCTAAGCAGCACTCCCCAAGGAAGGCCCTCCGGCACCAGGATTATCCTGTAGGAATTGGGCAGAAGCTGCTCGTCACATCTAGGTGCTTCAAGTACTTTTTCAGCTCTTGTATTGCATAGACTTTATTTGTGGTCTGTTTTAGTACAGTGTATCATTTTCCTTTTAAAATACTTAATACTATAAACCACCCAGGAATCATTTTGGCCAAGGGGTGCTGCTGCTATGGAAATCAATTATTTTCCCTAGAAACCCCAGAAACATTTTCTCAGCAGACCCAAAATGCATTGGAACTCAGCTCAGGGAAGCAGAATATGCATGCAAGGGTTTGTTTGTTTGTTTGTTTAAGGCAACCCCCCTGATTCTAGCTTTGCCTTTGCTTCTTTGATAATATCCTGCCCTTTTCTGCAACAGCTTCCCTTCCATTGTATCCTCAACGCACGCCTGCAAGGTGGGTTGGGCTGAAAGTCCGGAACTGGCCCAAAGCTGTCCAGTGAAGGGGGATCCCGCCAGGGTCCCCCAGTCCAACCTGTAGCGGCTACCCCACAACATCCACAGGTGACACATCCAAGCATTCCCAATATCCTTGGATGGCAAAAGCTCTCGCACGCCGGGGCTTGGTAGGCCCGGGTCCCCTGGCCCGGAGGCAGACGCTTCCCCGGGCGCGGGGGGGGGGGGGAGCACTAGCCCGGGTCACGTGCACCGCTGCGCTCCAGGGGCCACGCCATGGAAACTCCCTGCAGCGAGCGCTCGAATGGCGACAGACCTGGTCTCCAGGGAGAGGTCGACAGCTGTACCTCTCTCCCAGCGCCTAGTGCCAGCTAATTGACGGAGCTTCACTGACGTCAGCCACGCTGGAAACGACTCCCCTGCCTTGCCCCGCTGGGAGATTAAGATCTCACCAAAACAAAGCGGGAGGGGGGACATGTGGATGGAAAAAGAAAGAACATGGGATAAAAAAGATGCTGCCGATAAATCACCTGAGGCAGGCGGGAGGCGCGCACGCACAAGCCCCGGTGGAAGCGAGCGCCCACGGGGAGGCCTGGAAACCCAACCCACCTTGGAGAGCTCCTCCGGCCAAGCAGCTGCCGGAGCGGCCTTTGCAAGTTTAATGAGCGCATATTTTCGGCATGAGTCCCGAGCCCGGCTATAGCCGGGATGATCCCGAGGAGCGCGCCAGCCTGGAGCTGCTGGCCTCTTGGAAGGACAGCCGGTTGCGCTCCAGGGCCCTGTGCTCCTTCGGCCCTGCTTGTCAGAGCATGTGTCCTGGGCCGGAGGAAGCTGTCCTCCTGGCCCCTCTCTGGTGGACGCCTCTCAAGCCAAACATCACCCAGGATCTGCCCATGTCTGGGGGCCTCGAGAGGAACCCTGGGCCCTTGAAGGAGGCTGCAGACTGCTCTGAACCCCGCGACAGAGTTGCAATATTCGAGGCTGAGGCCAAGCTGCCATCTATCCCCTGGGAACATGGGTGACTTAAGGTCAAGGTAGGGCCAGAAGTGCCCCCCTGAGGAATGGGGGCTCCTGTGCATAAAAGCATGTTTCTACTCATGAGCAGGTCCTTCCTCGGGGGACTGCACTTCCAGGCTTCAGGAACTGTGCCTTTCTTTGCATCTCCCACGATAGCTGTACTTTTCTGGATTCCCTTGTGTTTCCTTTGGACAACATACAAACCTCACCTCTGCACTTGTCCCCTGTCTGGCTCCCTGGAGTGTTTTTCCAACATCACGGCAAGGAGGATGCCACCTTAACACTGAGCCAGGGCCGTTAGTCCCTTTATCTCAATGCTGGCTTCCTAGCTTTTCCTAGCTGGTGCCCTCCAGATGTGCTGGACTACAAAGACCATCCTCCACAGCCAGGTGAGACATTGCCTGAATACAGCAATAGGTGCTTCTCCTGTTGGGAAGTATACACAGGTGCATGAAGGGATGGGAATTCTGGGGCCCAACCACGAGCTACAGTCACACCTACTCCCTGCACCCCTCAAAAGCCAACTTCGCTGCTTTGCTGCTGGAATTCAGCAACGGCCACAGAACATCGCAGTGGTTCTGTTTAGCTTCCTTGCAAGCCACATCCAAGCACGGGAGTTCTCCACAGTAGCAATGGAACACCAACAAGGCAAACACGTACTGGCAAACAGGCCGACTCGGGCCCTTTGGTGCTGCGTAGTTGCCGCAGCTGCCATTTTAAAGGTGGGAGTGCACCGTGGGGTCTGCAGGCAGCCCATGACTGCACATTGCCCACCTCTGCAGTCGTGCGAGCAAGGAAGGAAGTCCTGAGCCTTGAAATGGAGGGTCAGTCACAGCAAGTGGGAAGTGCCAAGAGCCAAGCACGAGCAGCGGGGAGAAGAACAGACTGGGCTCTCCAGGATGCTACAGTAGAGGGTCTGTGCGTCGGATCCTGCGATTGACTTCTCAGCCCAGGGGTGGACTTGAGACAGTTCAGCCATGAAAGTCTGGGCCAGACTCAGAATGAGGTTTCTTGAAAGAGCTTGGCTCACAGAATGAATAAAAGCCTCCAGTTTCAACCCTCATGACCGAATTTGGCCTGGATAGTTAAACACTGCAGAGCTGTGCTTCTGCAGAGCAATTCTGGTGACAGTTCCTAGAGCAGGAGGGCAGAATTCCAGAATTTTGGAAGTTCTTGGGGGCCACATGGGGGTGTTGGGTGGAGCCAGGGAGGCATCAAAGGACTGGCAGTCAAGAGAAAGGGAAATGGCCCTCTGTGAAATTGCACATGGTCAGAAAGAGACCCCAGGCAGGCAGAATTCAACTTGCTGCCTTCCAGTTTGATATCCTCCTCCTGGAGCAAGAGGAACCATCAGGGCTGCCTGGTGGTACTTCAACACCAAAGTTTCTCTGGAAGTATAGACTCTTCAGGACTGGAGAATATTTCCAGCCAGGACTTTTGATCCTCCAAATTTTAGGTGATGGCTAAACTATCAAGAAAGTTCCTGCAAATACCCATGCTTTGTTTATTTCCAGAAGGGAAATACCTGTCAGCTCAGGTAGGACAGTGGGGCATGAACTTTAAGGATAGGTGCTAGTCACTAGCATGTTACCATAAAGATCCCTTTGACCCTGTGTAAGCGCCAGTGTAACCACATGTGAGATTTTCGTATAAAAATGTTAAACATGGGTTGTCTTCAAAATGTGGGTTATGTTGCCTGTGCTAACAAACCATGATTGGTTAACCACAAACAACCCAGAGTTCATAACCTGAGGATGAATGATGGGTTCTCTTCATGGGCTGTTCCTAGTTAGCCAAGCATGGTTTGTTCACCCGGTGGGGTCCAATCAGGACAATAAGCCGCACTGCAACCGTCACCCATGCGTCATGTCATCTGAACACAGCCATGATCAGCTGCTTCGCCCTTCCTTTCAGAAGGAACGTGAAATTGCATGTCTTAACAGACAGAACATGGTGCCATTGAAAAGAAACAACAACAAGACGTGGGGATGTGTTTTTTCCTCTAGGCGCCTGCTCATAGCAACAGCTCCAAGCAGCCATGCATGCTTCCGGATGGGTTTCCAGAACTTGTCTGCCACCCCTGAAAATCCACCCACTCCAGGCAAAGCCTGCCGGATCCTGGAAGGTGGGGCTTGCAGAAAAGATGTTCTGATATCTTTCTTAGGGCGCTGCCAATGCAACTGAGCCTCTTCTTCTGATGCACATAAAGCCTTAAGACTCCAAACACAGAAGCCTCCAAACACTCCATGCATAGAGGGAGGTGTGGGAGCCACAACTCCTGGTATCACCACAACTTTTACTTCTTTCACGCCAGGGGAGGGAAGGAAAGAGGCTGAGGTGCCGATAGGAACTGGCATGAGCTGCCAGCCTCAGCGCCGTCCCCTTTTCACCTCTCCAAGGCCCAGCTGTGTCCTTGCAGGCACCTGGCAGGGTTTTCCATGCTGGCTATGAGGTTGCTGGGGGAATGCCACCACAGAAAAGGCCCCTGTCCTGCACGCCCATTGACATAGCTTCACTTGGTGTCGGGATATGCAGAAGAGGGAACTCCTGAGTCACAATACAGGTGCTTTTGCTGAGCTGCTGCCCAGCTGCACTAGGAAGCTGACTACCCGTCTGAAACAGACCCTCCTATGGTAGAAGGAACCTCAACATTTGCATGTCATTTGGGAATCCAGAGAGCCCTGTATCTTGCAAAGGGAACCGGAGGCATGTCTGGTGTACCTCTTTAGCTATGTGTCTGTCCTGAGAGCTCCACATGTTTCACTGGGCTTTTGTTGGACTTTGATCCAGGTACATCCAACACTTGCATGACTTTTCCTTCCTGGCCACCTTCTCCCGGCTCCCTTGCCTCTCAGTGTGTTTGTCATTTCCTTCAGGTTAGCTGAGGCCCCTGGAGAGACATCAATTTACTGCCATCCATTCCAAGTTCTATTTTTGCAACAGCATTCCATGCCACGCAGGGCTCAGGGGTTCCAAACCAACAGCTTTGCCTGCCAGCAAGTTCCCCACCATCACCTTTGGATCCTTTGCCTGCACAGAACACAGGGATCTTCGATTGTTCTAAAGGAAAGCCAGGTTCCATATATCCCTACCAGACCACTCAGATCTTCAGCAGAGGCCCTCCTTCGTGAATCCTCTCCCCAGATGAGGCGAGGGAGGAATTGGCAAGAAAAGGGGCCTTCTCTGATCACGTCTTTGACCCTTGTTATTTTGTTTTCACCACCAAGTAAAGACTTTTCAATTTAGTACTTGCTTTTAGAATCATGATGTTATCTGCTTTTCATTGCTGGTTTTATTGTTGTTTATAGTCTCCTGTTTCACACCTTATATTGGTTGGACTGCATGTGCTTTTAGTCGTTATTGTTTTATTTTGCTATAGTTATCGTACATTCCTGTTTCTTTTCTTTTTTCTTTTTTGCGAGCCAGTCAAAGAGCCCCCAAATACAATAAAGAAAAAGCACAGAGCTGCTGACACTGACTGGCAGCAGTCTTCCAATGTTTCGATCCACCAGCAGAGGATCCAATCAAAGTTCTCAGAGTTGCAGCTCTGGACCAAGGTTTCAAATGGTCTCTAGGACTGTGCTGTCAATCAATCAATCAATCAATCAATCAAAGTGTGTGGAAACCAGTATTCCATGCTCCATTCAGCCCACAACAAAAGAAAGATGAGAACAAAGAAACCCCTCCTAACATGGTCTATTAAGGAAATGTCAGAGCAATTTCATAACAAGTGCATCATTAAATATCAATATCGAAGCCATTAATTGTGATTTTTTAAAAATGCCCAAGTGAAACGCTCTCTGATCTTGGTAATTAGATCCAGAATAGAGTGTGACCTTGTAGAGAGCTTTAGTGAAACTAAGACTGGTTGTCTATGCCAGATGTTAGCAGGATTCTTCCCTCACCCTATCAGAGACCCCTTAGCACATAGGAATCTAAGATTTCACTGGGGATGGCAGTATTAACCCCCCCCCCCAATGTTTGCCACTGTGATTCTGGTTTCTATGCCCCTCCTAGCAGCAGGAAACCAGTGACCTCAAGAAATAGATGTTGGAGAAGATGGATCTCCTTTGGTCGTATGAATATAGGGTTAAAGAGAAAAGTTGTGTGTATGTAGCTGTAGGAGAACTGCTCCTAGATAAGAGAGAACAAGAAGGAACCAGGCCAAGGATGAGCGTTTGAGCTGCATCTTGAAAGGCTCAACCTTAGATAAGGTATGAATGGAGGGAGGAAAATTCCCAGCCTCAGGAAGGGAGGAAGCCTATGAGAAAGTTGCCAGAGGATGAGGTAAACTATAAAAGCTTTGTTCTAATGAGGTATTCCACAGTTCCAAGGGCTTCTGCCTTACATGTGTAATAATTTGTTGACAGCTGTGTGCATTCTTCATAAATATTGCTGGTTTGCTTTTCTTCGGTCTCTTTGGCGCATTTCTTGCAGGATCTGTCATAGGGAAGAACAGTTTCCCACATATACACATTCTGTTCCCACAGCCCAGCTTATCCCTTGGGCTGTGGGGAGAAGTGGGCAGGGGTCTGCCAACTCTGGGAACCATTCAGGGCACAACTGAGGGCCCAGGACCACAGACTGTGTAAGCCCATAACACCCTGTTTTGCATAAATGTCCGGAAGTCTGTGGAACCTGGATAACCATTCCCTCCTCTTGGATTGTGAACAACTAGGAAGTCAGGCCCTCTATTTTCCCTTCCTCTAAAGTAGGTAAACATACCCAGTTCTTTCTCGCTCGCTCCCTTCTTTCTCCTGATATTGCCCAAAATAAATCTGTGCCACTTCTGGAGTGCCCAAATGGAGATTTCCCATTGTGCTCCAAATAGCACCTTGCGATCACCCTCACCTGATCCGGCAACCCAGAACTCCCAGCCTGCTCCTCCTTTTGTTCTGTCTTTCTTAAGACTCACGAGGGAATACTCTGCCAGTTCAGAGCTGGGGCGGCAGATTAACCAGTCTTTTTGTTTATTAAATATATGGGTTCACATGAAAACAGGTCTTTCTGGCTCTTAAGCTTCGTCAGTATCCTTGAGCTAATTTTTCCGAGCTGAGCACACAGTCCATAGTCCACTCGCCACACTCGGTACGTTACATGGCTATCTGTGTGTCATTCAAGTGTGCATTTCCACTTACATGTCTACAGACAAGAATGACAGAGGACAGATGTGTGCGTCTCCTGTTTTTGTGCCCAAGTTTTCCTAGTAGCCTCTTCTTTCCGTTTATTGATTCAGTGGCTGTTGTTCTTTTCTAATTTGGAAAACTGGTTTAAAAGGCAACAGACAGATCCAAAACAGAGTGATTCTATGGCTCCTCGAAGGCGCCTAGAGGGGCATAGGAACATTCAAACACTCAGCTCCAAAGACAGAGGGGAAAAATGGGGTTGGGGGGCAGGGTAGAGAATGGAATGGAGTGGCTGTAATCCAGAGGAGTGCTCTATACGTTTTGCTGCAGACCCATTTGTCTAGTGCTAATCATATGGCTGTATGGCCAGGACCCATGGGAGACAAACATAGGCAGAGAAGACCCTTCCCTCATCATCGGGACATTCAAAATGGGAGGGGCGGCAAATCTTTGTTGCATTTTAAGATATTATTTTTGTGAGCTTCGGCTATTGGGCAGTCAGGAATCATAATAAATGAATCCGGAACATTAATGAAAGTTATGGTGACAGGGACAGAAGAGGAATTCCTCCAGCAAGAGGGACAGAGCCATTGAAGAATGCACAGGGGGGTTCAACTTTCCAGTTCCACAAGGTGCTGTGCCGGGTTCTGGCATTCCAGCAAAGAAAGCAGCACCAGTCCAGGGCCTGCTTGCTGTGTTAGGAAGGGCTGGAAGTTCAGGGCAAAACACCTGTTCGACACACAGAAGGGCCCAGTCCCATTGCTGACCTCCCCAGGAGAACCACGGCCGCTACACATCCACGTCGGGAGAAAGCCACTTCCTACACTCCACCAACCATAAGCAGCCAAGCCCACAGACGAAGCCACACCTTCCGACAGCCACCCTGCCCATGTTCAGCAGGGGCAATTTTGTTGATTGCCCCTACGATTCTGCCTGGGAGCCCTGCAATGCTCACTACCATTGGAGCAGTTGGTTCTTCCGGACTGATGGAGAATGCAGTGGACACGGGTGTGCCATGGCGTGGCCTTCCCATGTTGCATCAAGATAAATCACGGTGTTTTACTTCTGTATGGGAAAAGTAATGCAACAGAACGTTTGCCCTGATGAGGGTCTTGGCAGCAGCTTGCATTCAGAACACACAAAGGTGTCAACACCTGTCTAAACCACGGCCGCTGTGCTTGTGTTATTATTATATATAAGTTATTGTGTTAGTATACAAGTTATTAAGGGGATGATATTAATGCATATTATGTTATTAATGAGACAAATAAATTACTTTAATAATAATACAAGCCTGAAGATTCTGCAGATTGTATGTATATAAGCTTACTTGTTTCCTTTCATTTAAATGATTTTTTAAATCCCTCTGTGGAGAGGGACTTTGAAGCACAATGAGAACAACCCCATGCTTCCTTGATTTAATTTTGACTTTATTTTCTCTTTGGTTCTGAAGGTTCCCCACAGGCTGCCACCGCTGCTGCTGTAGGGCAAAATTCAGTGCCTTTGCCAGAGATGCCCTTGAGCCCCTGAGCTTGGAGGGGTTTTTGCATCCAAGGCACAGAGCAAGACGCAGGGACAGTGTGTCTAGGTGAAGTGCAGGGGGAGTGGGCAAGAGCAGGAGGCCTGGCCAGCGATAGGAAAAGCACCAGCCAGTAGCTCCAGCCTTCATCTTTCTTTGCCCAGCATGTCCTTTCTCCCTCTCCTAAAGGCCTGCGTGCATGCGTTCATGGAAAGGCAGGCTGCACAGCTCTTTCTGCACCGGCTGTGAGAGACGCACCTCGGGGGCTCGGACTTGAGAACCCAAGATCACAGGACCTTCTGGCTGGGGCACCAAAGCAACCTGTGTCCCCCTGCCCCCGTAACTCCAGGAAAGCACGTGTCCTTCAGTGCGTGAGTTCAGTGAGCGTGCATTCTGTGGACCTCTGAACAAAGCAAAGATCAGTATCGAGGGGCCGTGTGTGTGTGTGCGCGCACGGGTGTGCGTGTGATTCTTTAAAACAATGTTTCCCAAGCTGCTGACCCCTGGCTGAGGCAGGTGAAGGGAGAAGCCCTAAGCAGATGTACAATCGAACTGCTGTATCTCAGGAAGAACGGCCTTTCAGCTCAGAATATGGGCGATCCAATCGTGCCGGGAAGCAGCAAGTGGCAAATACACAGGCACGCAGGCATGCACGTGATTAATTGCATCTCATACATGCTGGGGATGGTGCCTTCCTCCCCTGAAAATGCGGGGAAAAACATATTTATATGGGTAGTTTTTTACAGGCCTGGAGTAGTGCCCAAAGGCTTCGTTCTGCAAAGGCAAACAGCACAAGCACCTCTCCACCGAATCTTTTTGTTGTTCAAGCAGTTGTCCATTGTGTTTACACAACAGGAGACATGAACAGAATGCACAACCAGGTGTGCACTGGGCAGAACAACAGGTTGCAGAGAAGTCAGGGGGAACTAGCTGTGCCAGGGTAATACAGACCTGCGTGCACCCGCACACCGGTGCAAATGAAACTTGGAGAGGATGTCCCTCTGGCACAGGGTTCAGAACAGAGTTCCACGAGTGCAGCATCACTTGCACAAACTGAATGTGGTGGCTGGAAAAAACGCACCGGAGGCTGCCTTCTAATGAGTCGGGCCTCTGTCCAGCAAAGCCCAGGAATTTCTGCTCCTCAAATCTCGGCCAGCACTCCTTTTACGAAGGGTCCTTTTTCACCAGATTGGCCAGATATTGAACTCTGGCCCTTCTGCATGCACAGCGTGTGCCCCAATACTCAGAGATGGCCAGTGACAGAACATCCCTCTGTTTTCACCCCATGGCACTTTCACACAGAGCTCCATCCCTTTCCGTTTCCCCCTTTATCTGGGATTGCATTTTTTAAAAAAGATTCAATCCCAAAAAGATGCTTGCTAAATATGCATTCTAAAATATATACTTTCCCCCCTCAAAATACATCTTTCCAAAACATATCTTCTCACAAACACAGCTTGTGACACATTTACCAGAACCAAAAAAACATGTTGCAAAATTTGGGGATGCCTGCAGACCCAAAGAGAACTGTATGCTGGTGATTAGCCTAAGAGGTGAGGTGAGCTTGGCTTTCAGGTTGCAAAGATTACCTGCAAGCAGCCCCAATTCTGGGCCTTCCGTCAGAAAGGGGAATGACCACCGCTGGGTGATCTCATGCGTGCCGCACATGCAGATGGACTCATCCAGTTCCTTCCCTGCAACCTCTGCTTAAAAGGCTTGGCACCAAGGGATGAAAATGAGAAAGAATGCAGAGTCTGAGAAAGACCACTGTGCTTGCTTCACCCTGGGAACCATGGCTCGAGCTCTGGATAGCAGGAGACCCCTAAGCTGAATCAGACCATGGGCCCATCTGATTCAGGCTGCCTATGCAGACCGGCAGGTGTCCTCCAAGGTTTCAGACAATTCCCAGCCCTGGCAGGACCAGCTCCAGGTTTTTGAGGGTCCTTGCGCAAGGCATCAACAGTGGGCCCGTCTCCCAGAGACCCGGCCTTCTCACCCACTTCTCACCAGGAGACAGCGCCCCTCATCCTTCTTCCCGTCCTTGCTACCCTCGTTCGCTTGACAAGCAGAGAGACAAGGGGCAGACGGATGGGGCATCTCCAGTCCTCTATGCCCCTCGACTCACATCCCCATCAGTGTGCTCAGACAGTTTCCATGGTGGAGATGAAGGACACACCCATCCAAAGGCCCTGCCATCCCCTGATGCTGAAAATGTGGCTCATTATAGCCAAATAGGCCCGGTACATGTTCCGATCTGGGTTTTTTAAAAGCAGTCCTAAGCAAGCCATACTGCTCAGCCTGCACCAGAGAGGCAATGGCAAAGCTGGGGCTTCCCATGGGGCTGCTTCACGGGCAGGGCATGCGTGCGCAAGCAGCCTGCAGGGTCTCCACCAGCCTTGTCCGGACCAGAGCAAGGGGCAGGTGAGCCAGCACCAGGAGGGGAGATTCCTGCCGGTCTTTCCAGTGGGACCTTGTCAGGTGCCTGCCCAGGCGGTTCCCGGCACCCGCCTGGGAGCCAGGGATGTAGCTGGAGATCTTTTGCGTGCAACGGAGATGCGCTGAGCTGCATCCCCTCCCTAACGGGCCCAACGGCGTTTCTCATGGATTTGCCATGCAGAGTCACCGTGTAATAAACGTCACTTTGCAACATTTGCATTTCTCGCGGTATAATGGAAAGGCAGAGCCTTGTGTATTGCCAGAGAGAGATGAATCTGTCTGTAACACTGTCTCTCTAATAGTTGCCTTTTTGGGGCACTAGTGTGCTCTATCCCACTTCTGAATCCCTTTGCATCTCCTAAACACAGGCTCAGTTGCCATGCCTGCTTGTGCATGCATGAAAATCCATAAGCAATATTATGAACAAGCCCCTTCGTATAGTCATTTCCCACACGCACTTTGCCTGCAGTGGATGCCTCTTCCTACATCACGTCCACTCGTTTTTGGATGCATCTTGTGCTTGGAAAGCTTGGTGGCAAAATCCAGAAAAAGGCAAAACCCACTGAACAACCACATGCTGGTTCATGTCTTTGTCTGAGAAATGCACATTCAGATGGCTGATGTTAACATTCAAACCAAGCTGATTTCTTCCCCATCCCAGCTCTTGTCATGAAAATCCTACTGTAACTGACATCCCAGTGGTTACAAGCACTAGGTTTCCCTGGCTATCCTCCAGATCAAACGAGGACCAGAGCTCTATGACCTTCCATGCAGACAATCTCTAACCTCTCCAGGTAGGGCTGGAATAACTCCTGCCTACAAGATGCTTTGTCCAGGCAATGACAGCAGTTCTGGGCTAGATGAGCCAAGAATTCAGCACAAGGCAGCTGGGTCATATAGAATCTCACGGGGCTGTTTATGGGCAATTACACAGTTCTCAGCTCAAGAGGGGGGTCTGTAGCTCAGTGGAAAAACATTTGCTGTGCATGCAGACGTTCCAGGTTCATTCCTGACATCTCCATGGAAGGAATTGTGCCTGAAATCTTGGAGATCCCCCGCATCTCAGTAATTCTGGGCTAGAGGAACCATGGCTCTGAGTTGGTACGAGATGGATGCTTCAGAACTCAAGGAAGGGCTGTAAGCAACCTGGCAGAGCCCCTGCTTCGCATGAGAAAGGTCGCAGGTGCGCACCCCTGTGTCTCCAAGCAGGGCTGCCAAAAATTGTGCCTTCCCACTTGCTGGACCTTTACCCCTCTGGCCATTGTGGGGAGGGCACCCGCTGAAGAAAATCCCCCCCCCCCAAAGCTGGAGCCATCTCTCAGTGTGAAGAATGCACAGGGGTTCGACTGATTAAAGGGGGACATCAATGCACACCCGAGCTGCTACACAGCATGTGTCAGGACCTGAGGCCCCTCCTTCGTGCATTGCAAAATCACAAATGCACAATGTGGATCTCTGAGCATGCACAGAGTGGTTTGTTCCACCCAATCCAGTATTCGCTTCCAAGAAGGCTCATCATGAGTGTGTCTGGGCCTCATCCCTTCAGGAGGGACCTTCTGAAAACCAGTCCTCTAACTGGGCATCCCTCCTCTGCTGACGCTCCATCATGGGGTCAGGAGCCAGGGTGGCTCCCTCTGTGTCTGAGAAACCCCCCTGCTCCAACCATGTCCCCTCCTGCCACCTGGGGAGTCTGGCCTCGAGAGAAACATCTCCACTTCTCTCATCGCAGTGTCTCGGGATGTCCCCCATTCCCAGGCCCCCTATGGTGCCTCCCCCATTTCTTCTGACTCTGATGCTTCCTGTGGAGACCAGCCAGCAGCCCTCCTTCTTGCTCCCAACAGAATGCACCAGTTGGAAGCAATGCAACGGCCAGGCTTCCCTTGGACCATGTCAGTTTCCTCGGTGATCAGAGAGTGGGGAGGAGTGGAAGGCAGAGCAGAGAGAGGCGCTTGCAGTCACATGGTCTCAGGAACTTGCCGACCTCATCCTGATAGCAGACTTGTTGGGAAAGGTTCCCACAACTTCCAGGAACCCCCAGCCAGCGATACTGGGAGTTGTGGAACTTTTCTGTCTAGACTTTTCTGCATGGGACTGCACTTCTATTAGTCTCACGAGGGCCCTTTACTGGGGAGCATTTATGGGGAGGGGGGGAATACAATACCACCTTTTTTTCTTTTCCTGCCCCCTTCATCTCAGTCCCATGCATTGGAGCTCCCTCAACCTTCCTGAAGCATTAGAGGGAAACAAAGCAAAAGAGAAAACAAAGGACCAACCCGCACCAAAAAACCTCCAGACACTACTCTTCATTAACCCTGATGAAAAGCAAGAAATATTCTTCCAGGCACACACAGTTCCACATTGTAAACTCGCTTGAGTCTTAGCATCATCATGAACATGATGCAAAACACGTTTACTTGCAAATATGCATCTTTTTTATTTTTTATTTTTTTTTTGAGGAAAAGAATAATAAAATAAGCATCTGGAAGCAACTGTCTGTGTGGGCCTTTCTGTCTGTATTTTAAAGAAAGCAGGGAAGAGGAAAGCCTGCTAGAGCAACTGGTTCCAGCCCAGGTGGGCCCCTATAAGCTCATGTCCCCCTCGGTGCATGAAGCCAGGGAGTCAAGCCAAGCTGCTGTTCTGGAGCTGGTAATTTGGGGCAGACCCCTAAGCTGTGGGCCCCTGGACTTCAGCCAGGCAAGCACACATCCTGGGCACACAGGCAGCAGCAGAGCCCCTGAGACAAGGAGCTCCCGCGACTTGCTTTGTGGTGTGGAACAGATCTTGGATGATTTAGCAAAACGCTCTTGCTTCCCACTAACAGCACTGCATGAGAGTCAGGGGGAGCCGCTGTGGGATGGGGACTGGGGTGACTGGGGTGATGGGCTGTGTTGCTGGGGGATTCAGGTTCAAGTCCTTGCTCAGCCATGGAGCTCCCTGGGTGATGTTGTGCCAGTCACAGATTCTCAGCCCAGCCTACCTCACAGGGCTGCTGTTGGGAGGATAGGATGGAGCTGTGTCAGCTGCCTTGGGTCCGTTGCAAGAAGAAGGAGGGATACAAACGTAATCTAATGACAATATGAATGATACAAAACCAGAAACCTACATGTAACAGCCACTTCGGTTCAGCAAGTGGCTGATCAGCCACATGTGCTGCAGCTGCTAGCAGTGTGCTTTGAACTGCAGCTACTGGCATTAGGTTTTGAACTGCAACTACTACTAACAGGCTTTTGGGGATTCCTATAATGGGTTTCACTGATACCTCTTGGGGAACTCCCAGCATCAAATAGCACTTGTGAAAATGCCCCCACTGTCTTCTCTCAGGTTCAAGTTAGCAATCAGCAGAGAATAAGCTGCCAGAACTCAAAGATACTGGGCAACCAGTGGAAGAACTGGAGCTGATCTGGAAGCTAGATGAGCTGCCAGGAGCCTCCAGCATCCAAACCAGGATGCATATGGGCACCCTCTTCCCAAGCCTCTTAAGATAAATACTTCCTGCTCCACCAGCCCTACACAAGACGTGCCCTATACAGGAAGCCCCAGAAAGGAGGCAAAGCTGCAGAAGCCTTGACAGTGATGCTGGACATTCAGAAATACAGAAAAGCGGAGTCCTGCAATGAGAAGTTGCTTGTGTGTCACACTGTGTTCCTTCCGAAGGTGCGAGGAGGATCTTTGAGCCATAAGGTCCCACACGCTTAGCCAAGGGGATGACAGTTAGGGGTGGGGGGAACCGGAAGGAAAGATGAGAAGGTCTGGGTTCTCCTCCAGTCTTTGCCAAAGCTCCTGGAGCTTTCCATGGTTCTGCAACCAGCAGCCTCCTCATTTCATGGGTACCTGCCATGGATGGAGGGAAGGATCAGAGTGCCCAGAAGTGCCCTTCCCGCCAGAGGGCCCATAAAACAAGTGCAAACATGTACACAAAGGGTCACAGGTTGTTGCCAGCCGGCCCGTTCCATGCCTGGAAAACCCCTCTGCTCTGGGCACTCCCCCACTTTGGGCTCCCGCTGTCCCCCTCACACAATTCCGGAGAAGAGAGAGCTTCGAAGCATCACACACGCAACGGGGCTGCACTGTTCCGATGATCAGCCCTCTGTGCGGATGCTCGTGTTGCCCAAATGGCACCCCTTGTGTGCAAGAGCGAGTGCCAGCAGGCTTGGGGGCTTCCAGGCTTGTAGAAGTACCAGCCCGGCCATTTGGGGAATCGGACTGGGGAGGCTGAGGAACCTCTGCTAGTGCAGGGAGGAACCAAGCCTGGCTGTTGTGAGCTAGCCCTTCCCTCCTTCCTTTGGGTTCAAAAAAACCCAAGGAGGTCCTTTGAAACACAGTTCTACCAAAATGCCAGTCGACAGAACAGTTTAACCCTAAATAGTCATTTACCCAAGCTGGAAGGAGAAGCCTCTGCCCATGTGAAGAGTTGAATCTGAACTGGAAACTTCCTTGCAGTCCCTCCCTTCTGCTGGCCGTGCCCTCGGCGGGCTCTCACTGTTGAAACGCTCCCTCCAGCTGGGCAACTTGTCTCTCCTGATGCCTCGTCAAGGGGTCCAAGGACTGATTCCTACATATGCTTCCCTTCCCCTCCTGGAAGCCCTTCCATCTCTTCCAAAACAGGCTGACTCTCACCCTCACTGTGAGAGACTTCGTGGGGAACCTTGAGGGAGCTTCAGAGGGTTCTGCCCCAGCTGGCCTCCTCCCCCCACCCTCAACTTCTGCACCTGACAAGCATGGCCTCTGCATAGCCTGCCAGAGTAGCAAGCAAGCTTGCCACCTCTCCCTCTCCCTCAGCCTCAGCTGCCCCTGCTGAAACGCTCTTCCAGTGGAGCCGTCTTGAAAGACAGCTCAAAAGACAGCTCATTGGGTGTGAAATCTGGATCCGAACAGTGGTCAGAAAGCCTGGAATTTCAGCAACAATGTCGTGGCTCTTTGCCCTAGTTACCAGCATGGTTCTGGACCTCGTTCAAAATATAATTGTCAATCTGTAGCACTATAAATCACTTGCAACCAGCTGACCATAAGGTCTTCCCTGTATAGTCCTCATAGCACTCAGGTCTACACTGCAAGCCCGGCTCAGGTTCCTCGCTGGTAAAATTTGTTAGGTTGCTGAACATGGGAGACAGGGCCTTCACAGTGGTGACTCCAATAATCATGGAGCTTCCACCCAATTGCTTTCCACTTGGGCCCTTCAGTGTAGGCCTTTCTTCATGGTGGCTTTTCCTTAAGATGGGGAGAAGGCTTGGGTGATCCATAGCATTCCTCCACTCAGAAAGTGATCTCGCAGCATTCCACTGATGTGGTGTGGTATGGTTTTTGCCTTGTCTTGCCTAACATTTGGCCCTAAAAAGCAGCTTATGAATATTTTGAATCTAGCTGAGCAGAATAATGGTTATAATGACATTTTCACCACGTACACACAACCACACCACTACCCAAATTCTATGAAATGACCACTTGGTTAATTTTTAAGTAAAAATACCTGCATGCATCCAAAATGGGAAAATGTCACAAACCTATTTCCCCACACACCCTGCATTCAGTCCACAAAAGACTTAGCACAGTATTTCCCCAGCTATTTCTATGTGCCAGTAGAAACTTGGGAGAAATTTTGCAAGACTGGCTCGATGGTTTTACATGATAAACAGTGAATATACACATTTCTCTCCACATCCAAGGCTGCTTTGTTCATTTATTTAAACCCTGGATCCTGGGGTGGGCCTTGATTTTTAAAAAA
Source organism: Varanus komodoensis (assembly GCF_004798865.1). Classification (NCBI taxonomy): domain Eukaryota; kingdom Metazoa; phylum Chordata; class Lepidosauria; order Squamata; family Varanidae; genus Varanus; species Varanus komodoensis. Next base: position 133,529 of record NW_025336169.1, on the reverse strand, counting down.
TTGCCTCAAAATATATATGTTGCCTGCAAAACCATGGTGGTTTCTCTCTGTGTTTCTCGTAGCTCGTTGTGCACTGAAAATCTTTTGCTTTCTGCACAAATACATCCTGATTCCTTAAGGAAGGCTAGTGCCTAGGCAGGGGTGTGCACACTTTTTGCTTCCATATATGCTCTATGCCTGTGTGTGCATAAATAAAACAAATATTCCCAAAAGAGACATGTCTTCAGTGCTCTCTCCTCCAAAAGGAAACCAAATCCAGGTAGCACTACCTTTTCACAAGGCTTTTTCTTCAGTTGCAGCCAGAAACGATAATTTGCTATTCCGAGGGGGAAATGTGCTTCTCCAAAAGAAGGCAGGTGCGGTTCAGAACTTCAAGAGCTGCAAAAGTCGCATTAATGCGCCCCAATTCCCAGATCTGGGGATCTCCTCCCACTTGGCGTAGGCTTCTAAATACCATGCATGGTAACTCTCAGCAACAAGGAATGTGGGTGCACACCAGGGAAATAGACAGGTGCTATGTAGAAGGGTGCACTTGGGTTTCTAATGATACCAAGATCGCATTTTAAAAATCAAAGCTAGTTTGTCTGAAGAAATGATTCAGCCCCACCAAAGAGGAGTGGGACCCTGCTCCAGGAGGGATTAAGGGGACCTTCTTATCACTCCTGTGGCAAATGCTTGTAAGCCTCCAAACGCAAACACTTAAGAGCAACTGATGCAAGATACAACTTGCGGTGGCAGGTTTCTCCTTGCCATGCATCCTGCACTTTATCTGGGTGCCGGTTTCGGCCATCCAGATTTAGTGCCCAGGAAAGGAAGAGAAGGAGTTGAGACGCCAGTTAAAGCTGGCCCTATTCCACAGCTCCATCCACCTCCCAAACCCAAACCCAAGGCACCTTGTTTCCCTCCGTGAAGGCCCAATTGCACCTTCCGCTAGACCAGGAAGCATGGTTCCTTTGAAGAAGGGAAAGGCTTGACCCTTTGAGTCTTGGTGTTTGTACTCCAAAAAGTTGTATAGTTTCTCAAACAACATAATGAAGTCACAGAATTGTGCCCTAAATGACAATGAGCCAGAAGATTCTCCATACGCCCTTTGCAAATCTGTAGTCTATAAAAGTTTATTAGTTTAAAATTATTTTGAGGATGCCTTTAAGGGTTAAACCCTCTCTAGGTGGCAAATGCCAGCAAAAGCAGGTGGGTCTGAAAAGACTTCATGAAGGACCTCAGTTAAGATACACTGATGGAAACTGATTCCAGAGGTGCAGGGTCACCACTGAAAGTCTCTTTGTCTTGTACTCATCATCCTAACCATCCTTGCTGTTAACGAACTCAGGGTGTTGGCAGGCTGGCATGAAGGACAGTGGTCTTGAAAGCATCCCAGTCTTTTAAGACGTTAAGAGCTTTTCTCTAGGATGCTGTTATGTTAATCTTCTGTATCTACTGACAGTTTGCACACTCCCCGAAGAAGTTGTTCTCCTGCTTTTCCGGCACATAACCGCTAGGTGGCAGTGTGCTGTAGCACAATTACACAAGTGGAAACGGTGTTTTCTAGCACTTTTACAGGCTGCATCATTTCCCCTCCTCTTAAAACATACACACAGAGAGCACTGGAAGTGCAGACTGTGAGGGTTACAGCATCTTCTTAAGAACCTGCAAATAACCATGAACAAGGAAGTGTACTATAAATGCCCCATGTAGGAAAGCGCTAAAGGGTAAAACTAGCACTTTAAATACAGGTTGAAAATGCAGTGGCATTTCGAATCTGCATGTCACTGGAGCATGATCAAGGCAGGATGGTCCATCTCCAGAAAGGGGCGCCTTCAGCATAGCACTAGTGACCACTAGTGACCACTGCTAACTGAGCTTCCCTATTTAGTGCAGAGGGCGGGAGCTGCCATTGCAGCCATACAACTGGGCGGGTGAAGAGGATCCTACCCCACTCCTTGAAGGAAAGAACCAAGATCACGGAAATAACGTTTACATTACTCTTTTTGAACTAAAGTCAGGGCCAGCTATTCAGGCTCTCTATCTAACGAGTGTTCACAGGATGCAACTCTTTGTTCTCCAGGTGCTGCTACCCTTGGGTGGGTGGGTATTATTGTTACGGTATTGTTATTGTTAAAGTGTTACACTTTCTCTTCCTCTTGCAAGGAATCCAAGGTTGATTCCATAGCTGTTCTCCTCTCCATTTTATCCTCATGACAACCCTGTGAGGTTGCTTAGGCTGAGTGGCAGTGACTGGTCCAAAGCCATCCCCCTCGGCCAAGAAGGGAGCTTCATGTCCAAGAGGGAACTAAACCCAGAGCTCAAGGAAGACCTAAACCCAGTTCAATGCTATAACCACTACACTTTGAGCCCCTTTCTTCTTAAGATCTCAGTACCAGACTTGGACAGGACAGTGACTCAAATCAAGGAGGCCTTCAAACAGAGGACCGTTCTCTGGTAGCCTTTCAACAAAGGACTGCTCTCTGCAGCTTCTCTCCCTGGAGACCCTTGGGCCTCAGCGATTTAATCACCAGCATCAGGAAGCAGACAGATGGGAAATACAGCTTGCACAAGCTCAGAAACACTCTTATTCCTCCATCAGTTCCAGGCCAGAGAGTGTGTTCCTTCTAGACTCGGCCCGACTGGAATGATTAAACACTCTTCGAAACGTTCAGAAGCAGGTTTGGACTGGGCCTACCACCCATGACCCCAGAATGAACACAAGATATTGGTTAACACAGGAGTTGCTTCCCAGGTGGTGCATCGAAATACCAGGTGTTGCTTGGCAAGCAGTACAGCATGGTTGGGAAAACTCTGCTCTGTCGGCCAAGTCTGGACATCTGGGCCCAGGGGGTCCCTTGCCCTGCCCCTGGTCCCCCGCCCCGCCTTGCTGCCAGTTTAGTGCTTTCCCAGCTTTCTGGCTCTTCCCCTCATTCTAAAAGGCTGGACTGCCTTTAAATGCTTTCTGAGTGGCATTTAAGAGCTCTCCTCCAGGTGCCTCTTCTGAGGCAGGCTCAGAAGGTGACAAAAAGAAATAGGCCTTCTTAGTGGTGGCCCCCAATTAGGGAACAACTTCCCCAATGAGGCCCACCCGGTGCCAAAAATGTTATCTTTTTGCTGCCATCTTCTCTCAGGTACTTGGCAGTATATGCTGAGGTTTTTTCTTGCTGATGGTTGGAAATTGTTTTTACATATATGTGTTGTATGTTTATGTGTTTTAATGTATATGTCTTAATGCTACTTTTACCTTTGTAAACGGCCCAAAGAACTTTGGCTGTTGTGTGGTAGCAAACCTGCAGCGTTGATTGCCACAAAAATCTGTGTGGACACAGATGCCAAAGTTACAGTTCATGTTTCCCTCACTGAATCATCACAAAACGGATAACCCACATTAACGTCAGTGGAATCACATCTACCCACAAGGTCAAGTATCCTAAAGGATGCAACCATTCATCATCATCATCATCATCATCATGAGCATCAATCCAGGAAGATGAATGAGATGGGATGAAATGAATCACCTCAAGGCCCTTTCGATGGAGTGCTGTTCAAAATTCGATAGTTTTTCTCCAGAAATGGATCACAGACAGCAGAGCTGTGCAGGAAAGGCTATGGATTCATCCAGCCCCATATGGCTAGCGACTTTTAGGGAAGCAGAAGTTTTTCCCATCACCTGTTCCCTGATCTTTTTAAAGGAAGAGATCAAGAACAGAGTAAGCTGAAGGCTCCAATGCCAGTGGGAATCCATATCCACTGCGGTTTTTATTCTGAGTTTCCCCATCTAGTACAATCAGCCTCTAAGGCCTTCCTCCAAGTGCCACCTCCCAGGGGAGGCTCAGACATGGGCAACAAGGCCTTCTTCATGGCAGCTCCTCAACTGTGGAGTGATTTCCCCACTGGGACCCACCTGGTGCCACCTTTGTCATCCTTTCAGTGTCAGATTAAGACAGCCCTCTGTGTGGAGGCATTTAAGGGTATCTAAAGTTATCTTAAGGCTTGATAGGGGAACCTACGTCTGGTGTCTTTCACAGGTCCACTGTGTCCTAGATACAGTTTTAGCTGTTAACTGTTTTAAAACATTTAGAAGTGTTGTATATATGCTGTGTAAGGAAACATTTGTGTGGTGTTTTTACAGAATCACGGTCCTCTACATGAACTGTTGCAAGCCATGCAGAAGCTCTGGCTGTTGGGCAGTACAGAAGTTAAAGAGACACATACCCACATTTATAGGAGCTATCCATGATGTTCCACAGCAATAAACTTATTTGAGGGGTGTGTGTGTGTGTGTGTGTGTGGGGAGAGAGAGAGAGAGAGAGAGAGAGAGAGAGAGAGAGAGAGAGAGAGAGGCGTTCAGCACCATGGACAGCTCCTATCCATCTCAGAGAATGGGTTGTAATAGATAAGCAGCCCCAATGACCAGGGATCAAACCTGGGCCTTTATTTATTTGTTATGCTTTATACCACCCAATAGCTGAAGCTATTTCCCTGGAGATGCCAGAAACGAAGCCTGAAAGCACATGCTGTATCGCTGAGCAGTGGGCACACTGATGAACTCCTTCTCTGAAGAAAGGTATCTTACCGCAGTCTTGCTGAACATAATTACATAGATCTGGAACTGGTCGGTGCCTGCCTGAGTCAGGAAATCCCATGAATGCCTCCTTCTGTTCCATGTGTCAGAAAAGTATCCCTTTTCTGTATCCCTGCTAGTAAGTATCCCTTTAAGCCACCATGGTGCTTCCTGAGTTCATGAGCTAACATTCCCTCCACCAAGGGATGTGTGGCCTATGCCTGCTACACCCAGTGTAATATTAAAGGGGAGGAAGAGAGGTGGTAGCTGTAGGTTTGCCAAGTTACATGAACCAGATAAAGCAAACTACTACATCATTGCCTGCCATGACCCCTGGCCCTCATGCTTTCCAATCTGCGGCACAGGATTCTGACCAGGATGGAGCATGGGCTACTTTCTCATGGTTAGGATGAAAAGCATCTTATTCACAGCCTGCCTGGTCAGAGGACATCTCCCCAGTAGGGCACCCACAACCTCACAGAATTATCAAGGTGCAAAATCAGGTGAGAGTTCTTAAACAATCCAATCAGTTCGTGAGGGTGGGGGTGAAACTGGCCACATTACAAGTCTTCACAGCATCCATAAGCTGTGAGTTGACTTCCATTCTCTGCTGAGACAACATCCTCCTAGCATCCTAGTAGTGGAGAGAGCCAGTGGGATCCACTTGGAACTATCCAAGGACCAAATTTCTTCCTGCCTTGATATGGCTACCAGCTTCCCCTGTGAGCCTCAAGGGACCACAGAACAGGACAAAACTAGACACAACAGCCACCCGCTGTTGTTGGTCAAGGCCTTGACTGCCCCTGAAGCTGGAAGTTCCACACAGTTATTGCAACGCCAATTGCTGCTTTCCAAAGTCAGTACGTATCTTCCCAAAAACAAAACAAAAAATAAATCAGACCTCCAGAGATGCTTCATACACTTACACAGCACCCAGATTATGCAAAGTCTCCACAACTGCAAGCCACAAGAAATGTGTGCAGGGCAAGGGGGAGAAACGAAGGCTGCTAAACAAGCTGTGCTGCAGAAGAAACCATCATTGGCCAGCTCCTCAGAGCTTCCTGCCTCCTCGACAGAGCTTCCTCCAGCAGCTGAGCTGCAAGCACACTCCTGTACCTTTCAGAGTTGCAGGGAAGGCAGGATCTTGCAAGGTACAAGTTTTGCCAGTACTGGCCAGCACAACAGGGAAAAGCCACAACTGCCAAAAGTTCTCCTTCTCAGCAGCTTTTGAGCATGCAAGGCCTGGCAAAGCTGGGTTCAGCATCTCCAAGGAACTGCCATGGCCCAAACCGTGCAGGGAGCCCTGCTTGGCTCTCAGGGCTGCCTGGACTGGCTGCCGCACCTCAGAGGTGTGCCTGCTCTTCCTTTGCACTCTCTGAGATGCGGCGCTGACGGAGCAGGTGTGGCATTAAAGGTGGCCATGCTGGAGCACCAGCTGCAGTCCCACACCTAGCAGGGGCCCAGAGAGCCCTGGGATGGCAATCCCTCTCTTGCCTTTTTCCAGACAAGGGTGTCGGGGAGGGCAGGAAATGCTGCGGCTGCCTTGATCCCTGGCTCTCTCTGCCAGCAGGGCACACAAGCAGTACAGAGGATGAGAAGGCCCGTGCAGGGAGAAAGCAGTGCCTCCTGCCCAAGGGACCCTACAAGCCTGCAGCCAGCTTGAAGGGAAGCCAGGAGTATACTCTCATTCAAGGCAGCTCTGCAGCTTGGGCTCAGAAAAAGCAGCCCACCAGCACAGATCAGGGGAGGCGAGGGTCTCCAAGCCAAGGGGATCTTTATCCATTTCAGCTTTTGCTCTGAGCTCTGCAGGAGCTCTCTCTGGTGCTGCTTTCCAGCCCCCAAGTGGTTTACGCACCAGGGGGAGCTCCTAGAAAGCACAGGAGAAAAGCTGCAATGGGTAAGGTGACTCGCCAACCCTCCGGCACGGAGGGCATCGCACCGAATCCCCCCAACCTGCCCCCACTTTCCGCCGGCACAACAGAGGCAGACACTGGCAGGTGCAGGCCAGAGACGAGAGATGCTCTCAGGTGGACCAGGCAATGGGCGTTGCTGCTCTGCTGTCAGCTGCACCCTGCTCCCTGACCCTACACAAACTCAGCCAGTCCCCCTGCCTGCGGGATCTGCCCAAGCTTCTCGGGAAGGCAGGAAGGAGGGAAAGAAGGGGGCTGGCGGCTGAGAGCACTCGATCCTGGCCTTCGGGTCACAGCATCGCATGTTGCCTGCCTCATGCGTGCCAAGCACGTGTATCTGGCTCTGTCTTCCCACCGCGGTTCCCCAATCCTAAGCACGCGTGGCAGCTCCCCCCGCCCCTCGCAGCCGCGTTTCTTCTGCTCCCATCAGGGCTGTCCCTCTCGCAGCACTGCCACCCCCAACCTACAAACAAGCACAAGCATCTGCGACCCTGTTAGCAGACTTTTGGGGATCTCTCCCTGGTGTCCTCCTTCCCCCACCCCCGTTTCTCTCCCCTCCCCCCATCCTCGGGAGGGGGAAAGACCACAGAGGCGAGTTTATTTTTAACTCCCCCTGCAAAGGAGGCCTGTAGGAATGACCACGGCGGCGGGGAGTCCCTCTCTCTCTCTCTCTCTCCCCGCGTTTGGCCTCCCCCTCCTCCCAGAGGGAGGGGGAGAAGGTAAGAGGAGGAGCGAGCAGGCTGTGAGAAGTGGACAAGGAGGAAAAACCTGGCAGGGCACGAGATCGTGGCCTTGCGGGGGCCAAGAAGGGGCACACAGGAGCGGGAAGGCTGCCCTTCCCCTCCCGTTCCAATAGAAAGAGCGCGGACGACACATTTGGGGCACCTGCAAGACGCGCAGACTCCGTGGCGCTCCCCGCTCCCCTGGATGCGCGCACACACACACACACCTTCCGCGACCCTCCGTGGCGCAGCCGTCGAGGGTCCGGCGGAAAGCGCCACCTGGCCCGAGAGAGGGCGCCCCCCCCC
>NW_025336169.1:47569-125942 GCF_004798865.1 Varanus komodoensis | reverse complement strand
CTCGCCCGCCGCCGCCGCCGCTCTCCTCCGCGGCCGCCGCCCGGCTGTCAAGCCGCCTCCGCGCGACCCTCTCCCGCGCCCTCGCGTTGTGTGTCTCCTTGCCAGCCCCGCGCGGAGCGGCGGCGGCGGCGCCTCCTCCCGGGGAGGGGTCGGGGCGGGGCGCGCTCAGCCCCGCGAGGGAGCGGGCGAGGGTGCCCGCACGGCCTCTCCGACGGCAGATGTGGCTGCGCCGGCCTGGCAGGCGCGCAGAGCAACGCGCGGCGCCGGTGGGAGGGACGGCGGCCGGGCGAGGGGCGGCCGCGGAAGGGCGAGGCGTGCCCGCCGGATCGGGGCCTGCCGTTCCGTCCTCCCCGCCGCCCCTCGCCCGCAGCGGCCGCCGTTCGGCCCGGCAGCGCCGAGCGCACGACCCTCTTCGCCAATCAGCGGGAGGGGAGCGGCCGCTCTCACACCCCCGGCGGGCGCGGAGGGGCTTCTTGGAAGCCCGGCTGCGGAGTGGCAAGGGACGACAGGTAACCCCCGGAAAATTAACTTTCTTTGCCAGGGCGGATCGGCCTTGGTGTCCTCAAGGAAAGGCTTCCTCTGAACATGTGCAGAGTGCCCTTTGCCACACCATACGGGAGAGAGAGAACAGTGCTCCATCCCTTGTTGGGCCAGAAGGACACTCTGAAAATGTATAGGAAAGACTTTTTCTGAACATGTGCAGGGTGCCCATTCCCACTTCATACCCAGGGTTGTTTCAGAGCTGTGCCCAAAATGCATCAGGGCTACCACTGTAACTGCCTGGCCACCTAACTGGAGGGGTTGTTTTGGGCCTACCCCAATCATGGGCCCCCAGACCTGTGCCTTGCAGCCCAGAGCTGAGGGCAGGGCAGGTGGTCATTCAGTTTCGAAGTTGTGGCTGGAGAGGGAGACCAAGGAAAGAGCCGGCAGTGTGGGAGAAAGACAACAAAAAGGAAAGACAAGCAATAGGCTTTTTCAAGACTGGGGCCCAACTCCACAGGACACAAGTCTGCATAGAATCTGCATATACTAATTTGGAAACAATTTCTATGATTCGTTTTGGTTGCGCAAGAGGCGAAGCCTGCCCATTAATTCCTCACTGAAACTTTCTCAAATGAACCACTTTGCAATACATGCAACACACGAACATCACAATATGCATACAATACCCATAACCAACAGCAGGACTCCGATTATCCCAAAACAATGGGATTTTTTTTAAAAGCATAACTTCCATGCAGGGAGAGATTTTGGGGTGGGGTGCTATAGCTTGTCAGAATAAATTAACTTTTCCCATCCCTTTGAAGATCCCCTTTAAAAATCATTCCTCCCCTACTGGTATGGCAATTCAATGGTGGGGGAGGGGGTTTCTTAAGGTGGATGTTGTAGGATTAGCCTGTATTCCTGTTCCAGGGGAGCCCAAGAGATTTTGCTGATGAAGATGAGAACGAACAAGAAGGCACTGTCTTCCCATTCTGGGCCCAGAAGCTGACTGGCCCTGCACCTGAATCTCAGTTCCGTGCTGGTACTGGAACTATCTTCTGTCCCAGATATGGTAACCAGCAGTTGCTGCTAGGGGCACCCACTGGACTTGGCCCAGTGGCAGGATCACTTTGTCCCTTCTCATTTCCATGATGGGTGTGCGTTCCATTCAGACAATCCGTGTCCAGGCAGAGCAGCTTGGAGATGTTTCTCCATTCAATCAAGGGTTTTCCAAATATTCCCCAAGCAAAGCAGGGGTTGACCAAAGCTTCATGGGAGATTTGGGGAGACATCAAAGCAGGGATAAGAAAACAAAATGCAAAAGCAGCCATGCTGGACATTAAAAAAAAATCCAAATTCCATTGAACAAGTCAAAGACGCTGACTTTCCAGGTCTGTTCATTGGGCAACCTATTAACAAATGAAGCAAGCAGTTGGCATCCAGGGCCAAAAAGACGGTTGCATCCAGGATGGTGGAATCTTGAGAAGAATTAACGGATGGCCTTTCCATTTTCATAATTTTTCCAAATGTCCAGCTACTGTGGAATCATAACCCATGCCAGAGACCTCTTTAGACATCTGCAATCCCTCTTCCTCTTCTGCATCACTGAAAGGGTGTGATGTTATGGATGTTTAGACAGAACTAAGTCCTGCATCCATCATACCCCAGTCATCCAGACTTTATCCTCTCAGAAGGGGTTATTAGGCATTAAAGAAATGAAGCAGTGGTAGCAATAATAATGCTAATAATACATTGTGTGAAAACTGCATCCAGTTCTGTTGAGGCATTAAAAGGTTATGGCTGTCTGTTGATTTCCCAATGATAGTCAATAGGAAGTTACAGAGTTTGAATCTGGATCCAAGCCAAACCGGGCAGCCTTTCAAGTGATCGAAGCTGAATCAGGATACTCTGCATCAACAGATGGGAAGCACCAAACCAAATTTTACTTTCCGTCCTCTGTCACTGGCATACCAAGTGGGCTGCTGGAGGATGGATGGAAAGATCCACAAGTGCTTCGTCTGTTCCCGCATCTGTGTGGAATTCCATGCTCTCACTCCACAGAAATTCAGGTCACCCATAGAATTTCAGGTCACCTTAGGGGACCAAATGGTTTGTTTAACATAAGGCCAGCTATGTGTGCTCACCAGGCAATGCCAAACGACTGAGTGGTGCATTTGAGAATGGGATTGGGCTGCTTCAGTACAATCCTATACACATTTTCTTGTAAATAAACCTCATCGAAGTATTTGGGGCCTAACTGTGAGTAACTGCAGACACAGGCAAGCCATAGAAGAGTGATGCCGGTGATGCTAATCAGGGCTTGGCCTGCTTCTGTGCTTTTAAGCACAGTTTTATCTACAAAAATCAATAGGGGAAACTTCATTGCATAGAGATAAGCATTATTACTTAATAAGCAGGCTTCAGTGAGACGCAGGTCTGGAGTGTTGCTCGGCATGTGAAAGTTTCAGGCTCTGGCTGATAGAAAACAAATTTGCATAGGATACTTTATATTTATTATATAGAGATAATTATGAGGATGTAATAAAAATTCAAGGAGACAAAGCCCATTCATGGTTCACCTGTAGTTAAATAAATTCTCTAGTTAATGTGCACTCCAATCAGCCAATGTCCCAAGCCAATGGGGAAAAGTTTTGGTTTCCTCCCTAAAGTTCAGGGTCAAGATCGGATGGGAGCTGTTACAGCTGACTGAGGAGAGGGTTAACCCTTCCCTCTCCACAGCAATTAACCTGAGCAGGGCAGATGAGGGAAGGATTCCATTTTGCAGCAACAAACAGTTAGAGCTCTAGAGAACAGATCCAGGGCCATGGTAATAAATTTGAGGCAGGGGTACTGGATGTGATCCTAAGCTGAGTCTCTTTCTAAGTGTGAGGATTAAAGGCTGTCACTGATGACTACTAAATCAAATTATATAAGAGAATGTACTGGAGTCCTGTGGTATGGTTTGTTGATTTCCAGCTCGTTTGATGTGTGAACCCAGCCATGCTAATAAACCATGGATTGTCAACCCAGAAGGAGAAGCCAGAGTTGGTTATTGGTTGTGACCTCTGCATCATTGAAAGCATGAGTTGTTACCTGGGAACCCAGCACTCTGGGTTGTTCATGGGCTATTCTGCATCCTGGCTACAGAGGCCACAGGCAAAAACGGAAAAAAGATAAACTAAAAGTCACTCTCTGTATACTGCAACTGTGCAAAGGCATCTGAGATAGATTTTTTTTTTGGGGGGGGGACTCTAAACAGCTTTATTTTGAAATGAATACCCTTGTGGGAAATAATAAGAACTTTCTGAGCAACGATTGCAGAAAATAGCAGGCACACCGTGACTGAAACTATGGATGCAGAATGTACAACACATGCAGGGTCAAATACAGTACTTTGGTCACCCTCTTGCAAGGAAGAAAAGTGCGGTGGGGGAGGTCAACAAAACTGTTCCAGGTGTCAAAGCACCTTCCTTATGAAGACAGACTACATGATTTGGGGGTGGGGGGTTAGAAATAGACATCTAAGAGGTGGAGTGACATGACAGAGGTTTATGGAAGTATGTGCAGTGGGGGAGACAGTGGGCAGAGAGCAGTTTTTTCGCCTCCTGGCCCCTCTTGTATTTGAACTCAGGGCAGCTCGTAAAATGGCCTGGCAGTGGATTGCAGACCAGAAAATCTGCACGCTGCAGCCCTCAGCATCATTTCACTCAGCCCTCCACCTGCCTTCCAAAGCCTTCTGTGAGTAACCATCACCAGGCAGACTGCTGGGTGGGGAGGGTGAGGAGAGGAGAGGAAAGGAGAGAGAAAGGAAGAGGAAGAGAGGAGGAGATGGACGGTAGGAGGAGAGAGGGAGTGGCAGAAAGAGGGAGGGGAGGAAGGAAGGAAGGACAGAAAGACAGATGGCAGAAAGAGAGAGAGAGAAAGGAGGTGGCAAAGGGAAAAGGAAAGAGAGAAAGAGGTGGCAGAATGAGAGGAAGAAAAAGATGTCCCTATGCACTTTCAGCTTTGGCTCCACCCACACCAATATGCAGACCCCAAGAAACTATTTCTAAGAGAATACAGACATTCCTCAGCAGAATGCAGTCAACAAGAAAATCAAGATCTGCACTTCAAATGCTTATGCATTACAGAAATTGCGCCATTTTCTACCCAGCTTCCGCTGCATAGGACCTGGGCCCAGGGGTGCAAAGATGCTCCTTCAGTCACCAGGTGAAGGGCTTCCACTGCTAAACTTGCATGGTGCCACCCCAGAGATGGGTGATCACACTGGGCAGGTGGGCCCAAGATTGGCATCCAGGAGAGGCATGGCTGAGAATCTGCTGAAAGTCCACAGCCCCAAGCGCCCCTGGACGGTTTCTCTTCCTCATCCATGTGTCTGCATGTTCAGGTGTTCCTTACTTTGGCCTGGGCAACAGAGGTGGTGAGGAGGCGGTGAGGGAGATACCTCGGCCATCTGTCCGTCATCTCATTCACATGAAATGTAGAGCAGAAGCCCCTAGTGACAGCAGTGGTGAGGAGGCGGACTCATCAAGGGAGGGGGCCATGTGAGTGTCTTGCACAAGGACCCTCAGAAAAGCAGAGCTCAGCAGTGCGCAATCGTTCTGTGTGATCTTCATGGAACTAACTGCCCCTTTGAAAAACCGCGCCCACATCTCCCACTCACCTGGACACTGTACTTCCTCAGCCTGGGGGTCGCTACATGCCATCAAGTCTTCTCTGACTTATGGGGACCCAATGAATGGGAGCCCCCCAAAATGCCCTGTCCTTCACAGCCCTGCTCAGCTCTTGCAAATCGTGGTTGTGGCTTCCTTTATGGAACTGAGTCATCTCCTAGTAGATCTTCCTAATCTTCTTCTGCCTTTGGCTTTCCCATGCATGGTTGGTTTTTCCAGGGAGTCCTGCCTTTTCATGATGTGCTTAAAGTATGACGACTTCCAGAACTGTGGATCTTACTTTTACGGGAATGTGTAGTGCTGCATAAAATGAGAGGGAGAGAGGAGGAGAGAGATTATATGTATTTTAAACAATGAAAGAGGCAGAATATTTCTGTTACAGAGAAACATCTGTTTAATCCTACCCAATAAATGGTTAGTAAATGGAGCATACACGAGTGTATAGAATTCCGTGTGTGTGCACACATGTGCACAGAATCCTGAGAGTGAAACAAACGCTTGCCAAAACCCCGCAAAGCACTCAGCCCTTAAATGAGTCCAATTCAATAATATTCATATTGATTGTATTCTGTCTGACCTCTTCCACAATTAGTGCACATTTACAAAATTAGGCAGACACTGAGTGGGTATCTCACACAAATGATTTAGTATTCACAGACAAGGAAACATTAATGGTTGACATTTTAGCCAATAAACTGACTGCATTTTATGCAGAGCTGCATAAACCTGCAATGCATTTGGAGCCCCAGATCTTTAAACTGGTGGAGCCCCAGTTTAGTTTAGCCCCAGTTTAGCAAATGGAAAGTTTGCTATCCATTTCAGCACTAGCTGAAAGAAACATGCAGGGGCTCCTGGGGATCATGTTCCATCTGACCCCCCTGGATTACCTTCCCCTCCTGCTGCCCCCTGGCTCTGTCTGCCTCAGTTTTGCTTCTGAACTAATATGTCTTCCTCTCCCCTACCCAGTCACCCTTTTTTACAAATAGGGGTGTCCCTAGGAGACAGGGTCCTTTAAATGTCCACACATTTGGGAGAATATATAAATTAGCATCAGCAAATCTCATCTGTGGGTTTGTTTGTTGTTTGGTGAGTGCGTCTCTGATACTAGTCATATTGGCACCACCCAAATATAAATTCTAGACGTGAGATTGGGAGAGGTTGATGGAGAATGCACGACCTGGCTTAGGACCTGGCTACCTAATCTGTTTCCATATATGCCTACCCACCCATTCTGTTATGGGCAGGAAGTCCCTTAAGAAGGTAAAGGGAGCGGTAAATAGAAGGCCCTTCTCGGTAGCTGCCCTTCAACAGGTTCCCCCCAAAAATTTGCCTGGTGCAACTTTGTCTTCATTTCAGTGCCAAAGACATTTCTTTTCTCTGAATACTTCCAAGGACAGTCTTGAAATTCGCTATTTATTTTCTGTTGTTCTAGTTAGTGGCTGTAATGGTGACATATATCTCTTATGTTTTAATTTTGATTTTAACTGGCTTCATTGCTTTTAGCATCCCTTTTCTGTTCTTCAGCACTCCACCTTCTCTTCCAAATGTTATGAGATGTCTCTTGTCTTTAAAAGGCAATGGATCAATGCTCTGAAGCAGAAAGATTTGAATTTTTCTTTTTAAAAAGTGTGGCTTTCGGGCAGCCAGGTTTTGTTGCACATTATTCAGTTAGCAGGCAGTGGTTCAAGTCAGGATGGTGGGAACAGACTTGGCCATATTTGAACCAGCCCTTGGTGTCTATTCTGCTCACCAGCAGTTTGATCTGCAGCGATTAGAAGGTGAAAACATTGAGCTCTCTGACAGGAAAAGCTTCACCCGCTGGTTCGTGCAGATCAAACCTCTGTTAAAAGGGAAAGAACAAAACAGGCTATTTTTCCCAGTCAGCTGGGAACCTGGAAGGGCAGGCAGTAACATGTGGATTCACAGTGAAATGAATAGTGTGGTCGCAGTGAGCCAGGTAAAGGAAGCTACTGTTGTATCACAAAAGAAAAAAGAAAGGGGGAGGGGATGCATCACCAAAAAACCTGGATGCAGATTTGCGTATGCTAAATTGTATCTGTGTTGCAAATTTAGAAATGGCTAGACAGAAATACAGTGCATCTCCCCACACTGGAAAAGACTCCTTGGCTCTCTCTCCTTCCATCAATTCAAACCAGACTAGGGCTGGACAGCCCTTTAAACTGAGGACTGTTCTTCAACAGGGGACTGTCCTCTGTTAAGTAGGCCGCATGAGAAGGTTGTGTGTTCTACTTTGTGGGGGCCAGTCCTATATTTTAAAAGTACCCTTGCTCTGTAGGCAGGCTTTCTTGGAAGGGCTGTGCAGGCCACAACCGGTTTGAAAATAAAGCACTGTGAGATATGGGAAAGGGGGGATTTGAAGTCATTCCTCTGCAGTAACGAACACCTGGCACACAGATCACCTAGCCAGAATCTTTCCCACTAAGGTGAGATGGATTATAAATTATATTTGCAAAGCTTATACAAATCTATATCTCCTTTTTGTTATCCTTTTGAATATGTCCTCTCCCCACTTTTTTTGGCAAAATGTAAGTGGCCCTTTTGTTATATATATAGATATAGATATAGCAACCCTATGAAGTTAGGGAATTTCAGACTTCGGATGTAATGGTCTAACTTCCCATACTCCTCCACTATACAAACACACACAGTAGATGATGATGCCAATAAATGCCATAAGATAACCCTGCTTAATTCTGGGGCTTACTTGCTCATTCTCTTGAGCAGAATCGCCGGACTACTACTACTACTATTCATTGAATGTATTTCCAGCCTTTTTCCCTTCTGCAAGGAACCTGAGGTAGCCTACATAATTCTCCGCCATTCCATTTGTTCCTCACAACAACCCTGTGAGGTGGGTTAGGCTGAGAGGCAGGGACTGGCTCAAATTCACCGGTGAGCCTCATGGTTGGCTTGGGAGCAGAACCTGAATCTCCCAAGTCCCCAGTCACCACACTGGCTCTTGATGTCATCACTGTCATCCTTGTTCATTTTTCTTGGAAGTAAGTCCCACTGAAAATACTGGCATCCTATGAATCTCTCTAGTGGGTGTACCTAGAAGGGCTGCTGTCTTAAAGCAGGGGTGCTGCACTCCTTTCTGTCCAAAGGAGAGAGGGGAAAAAACCTCCTGTAAGCCCGTGTTTGCAGTATGCTATTCTTATTCATGCTGTTCTTTGTTTAATTAATAGTTTCTATGTTGCCCAATAGTCAAAGTTCTCAGGGCAGCAAACAACAATACAATAAAGACAATGAAAGACAATATAAAATACAACAACAGGAAAAACATTGTAAAATTACATTAAATGGTTTAACAACCAGTAATTAAAACCAGTCCACACCACTAGGACTGCTTTAAAAAAAAGTGTTTGGTTTCTTCATTTATAAACCCAGATGATATTTATTCTCCTTTTAAAGCTACAATGGAGCCTTCACTCCATTTCTTGTGGCTTGAATAGGCAGAAGACATATTTGGCTTGCTTCTCAATTGCACAATGTAGGTTAATTACTGTGCCATGGCAGAGGCATCTGTGTTGTTATTTGCCATCAAGTCGTCTGACTTTTGGTGACCTTATGTATGAAAGCCCCCAAAATGCCCTATCCATGACAGGCCTGCTTAGCTTTTCTAGGAGGCTGAAATCCCTCACTAAAGCTGAGCATTATTTACCCTGGAATAATTGGCTCCACACTCTTTGGCTTTGGAATGTGGCCTCCAAGAACTTCTCTGTCCCGTTTTGTTCACTGCGGAAGGAGGGGAACACATGGTCCCCATAATCAAGGCAGGCTGTTGAATCCTGTCTCAGTGGGGCCCCTGATCCATTGCAGCTTTCATTCTGAGATTGATTGATCGATCGATCGATTGTATTTGTATGCAGCTCCATAGCCCTGCGGCTCTTTGGGCGGCTCAGAAGATAGGTACTCTCCGTGGTGCTGAACTGTTTCCGGGAACTCTCCAGGGTGCTGAACTCTTTATAGGAACTCTCCATGGTGCTGAACCTCTTGTCCCAAGGAGGTGTGTCACTATGGAGTTCCACGGAGAGCTTCTAGAAAGTTCAGAATAAAAGTGGCATTGGATAAGCAGCCCCACTGAGAGAGAAGTCGCTAGCTTCCCCTGCCCATAATTAATTTTTTCCAAATACTTTGAGTAAGGGTATGATTTGGCTAACACGAGGTTAGTCCAGGAAACCAGATTCTGGCTCTTAGTACAACCTCCTGCCTCCTTCCCTCCACCTCCGTGTATCAAGCACTGGCTTCACTCCACCCTATCAGTTCTCCCTGCAGAATTTTGGCAGTTCAAACCTCCTAGGAGCACATGAGGAAACCCCTGTTTTTCCTTCGTTTCCCATGTATTGATAAGCCTAGTAGAGAAGTCAAAGATTTGGCATCACATTAAGAAGCCCTGTGAGTATATGTGTACACGCGTTATCTTTTTTGATGCCATCCAATGCAGGTTTCGACAGAAAAAACACCCCACAACTCCCAGTATGCCCCAGGCAGGCAGGCTTTCTGTGGCTTGGCTACCTGAGGCATGCTGGGAGCTATAGAGTTTTTAGCTATCTAAAGCTGCATAGGCATTTCGTATTTATTATTTTATTTAAGACTTTTTAATACTATCCACCACTGAAGTCTCAGGATGGTTTGACAGCAAAGCAGGACCAAACAAAATAAAATAAAATGCAGCATCCCAATTAGTCTCCAGTGATAAAACCCATATTAAAATGACAATCATACCTCAAAAATTGGAGAAAGGTTTTGGCCTGGTGCAGAAAAGAATAAAGTGACAATGCCAGCTGAACCTCTCTGGGGAGCATGTTCCAGAACTGGGGTGCCACCACAGAGAAGGCTCTTCTCCGGGTAGCCGCCCTCCTGGTCTCCTTCATGGAGGGCTCCCGAAGATGGACCTCCACCCCAGATCTTAAGGGGTGGGCAGGCACATATAGAAGGAGATACTCCTTCAGGTAACCAGGTCCTAAGCCATTTAGGGCTTTATAGGTCATCACCAGCATCTTAAATTGGGCCCAGGCTTCAACTGGAAGCCAGTGTAGGTGGTAAAGGACCAGTTTTATGTGTACATACCTGCCAGTCCCTGTTAACAACCTGACTGAACAACGTCTGTTCTGAACCAATTGAAGTATCTGGACCGTCTTCAAGGGCAGCCCCACGTAGAGCACGTTACATTATCATTATGAGCAATAATATAATAGCCTCCTCAGACTGTATTAAAAATCACTGGGAGTATATGTGTGGGGTGGCTGGGGCAGGCTGGGAGTAACAAGGCTTTTTTCCAAACCAGCATGGGATGGCACCTTTAATAATAAATATAATAAAAAATAGCCTTCAAGCATTGTATTACAAACCAGTGTGCATATATGTGCACATGCTATATCTTTTCTGGTACCATCCAATGCAGCTTGAGAGACAAAAGCCCTCCAACTCCCAGCATGCCCCAACCTGGGGCATGCTGGGAGTTGGAGGGCTTTTGTCTCTTACTCCTGCATAGGATTGTGCCTTCGGTTTCACCAAATAGAGAAGCGGCCACGTGTGAAGTCATCCTCGGCTTCGCGTGATCTGGATAAGCAAACACACACGGCAAAATCTGCATTTGATTATCTCTTCCCGTCATGGCTGGGGAGACCATTATGCGCGTTTTAGAGGAAGACACGGAGGGAGAGGAGGGGAATCGCCTGTGCCGTGAATCGCAGGCGAGCGCGCCCTTGCAGGGAGGCACCTGCTTTCCCCGCAAGGTTGCAGCAAGCGCGCCTCGCCCCTTGGCAACCGGAGGCTGCCGCGGAGCCCCTAGCAACGCAGCACGAGGGCGGAGAGCCCTCGGGAGGGGGCGGGGCCACGGAGCAGGCGGCGGGGAGGGGGCACGGACGTCGCGCTCGAGGCCTCGCGAGAGGCGCGAGGGGCGGCCATGGAAAAAGGAGGTGCCGCGGGAGGCGGGAGGGAGGGAACGCGCCTGCGCGGGGTTTCAAAGCGGTCATTATGGAGCGCGCGGCGGGAACGGCTGCCGAGGAGCGGACGGTGGCCGGGAGGAGTAAGAACTTACCTTGGTAAGGGAGGAGAAGGAGGGGAAGGAGGGGAGGGGGCGCCGTTGCTAGGATACGGGGCGGGCGCGCACGGGTAGCTCCGCTCGTTCGTTCGTCCCGCTTCTGGAGCTCGGGCTTCCATGTTGGGCCCCGGCATGCTTTCTCCACGAGGCTTGCTCCGGGCACGCACTGTGCCAGTGGCGCCGAGGCACGTGCAGAGTGCAGCTATGCTCTCAACTCACCTGCGTTCGCTCGCTGGCCCTGTCGTCTTTATTAATGGCAATTACTGATGCAGGGATCACCGGATGTCAGGGATCGCCCGCCGTTTTCCTCTTTGCAAGGAAACCAAGGAGGCGTCTCCAGTCCTGCTCTGCCTCCTCCCTTTGAGCCTCACAACGCCCCTATGAGGTGCATCAAGCTGACAGTCAGCAAATGACTCTAAACCACTGGGTGTGCTTTGTGGCTAGGATGAGAACCCAGATCTCCCATGCTCTTGCACGATATTCTAAGCATTATGCCACATAATCCTGCTTTCGGTTTGATTCTCTCAATAAACCTGCAAGGTGGGTGAGTCAGTGACTGGCCCAAACTCATCCAGTGAGCTTTGATGCACGAATCAGTAAGTGCAGCCTCACAGATGCAATCATGCAAATATCAACATATAGCTGGACCAGAAAGAGAATCCTTTTCTTTAGACATCACCATGTGTGCATCCTTGAAATGTAGCTGACACTAACCAGGCACCGTTCCAGAGACACCAAGCTGACAACAGATAGTAGCCCAAACAAAGGGCAATTCACGCCACCCTCTCCTCTCCTCTCCTCTCCTCCGTGGAACAATCTTCTTGCTCCCTGGAATGCAGGCTAGAAAGGTCATGTAACTTTTTACTTCTGTAACCTATTAGAAAGTGTTCACTGTTGCATGTAACCCTTTAATGATCAAAGTATAAAAAGGCCAACAGAGGACAGCTCAGGTGCCTCATCCGAAATGATTCGTTGGTAGCTGGTTATTCTTGATAATAAATCCTGTAAAAACAAACCTTCCTCTGTTGTATATTTTGGGCATGTACACCCCAGGACATGGACCGTTTGGTCAACAGCTTTGTGGGCAAGTGGGGGATTGGAACCTTGATCTCTTGAACTGAGGCCAAAACCTACTGCCAACCACAGTCAAACCAGTATGACAGTCTTCCTCCAAGGTCAGGCTCTCTTTCCAGCCTACATACCTTCCTTTTGTTAGTCGTGAAGTCATGTCCGACCCATCACCCCATCACGACCCCATGGACAACATTCCTCCAGGCCTTCCTGTCCTCCACCATCCCCCCAGAGTCCACTTAAGCTCACACCAACTACATACCTTCCTGGCCATTCATTATTAGTCATCTCACCTTCATACCTGAGGCAGGTATTGAAAGTGGTTAACAATGTGTTTAAAAGCAACCTGTTAATGCAGTTAAAAATAATGAATACTCAGCCCTCCAAACCTTCTCCAAAAGCAGATTTGTCCCTCTGGCTGAAAGAGGTTGCCCACCTCTGCTCTAGGACATCAGACATTTTCTGTTAATTTGCATTCACCTATTTTCCAGTTCAGCATTTTCTAGAAGGGTTGCATTACTATGTCTGGGTTTTGCTCAAAGCACACTTTGGACGGAGAGAGCCCTCAGCCCCAGACTGCAGAGGAAAGGTGTGGCGAAGCAGCATCCTTGGCCACTGTAACCGAGGGCTGTGCTGAACTTGACCACAGAAGAAATTCATGTAGCTCTTTCTGAGCCGGAAACGGGGTGCCAAGGAATGCTGGCTTGCCTCTACTTGTTGCTCACCTAACTCACTGGAGGTGGACAAGAAAAAGATCCACCTGTGCTTCAGTGACCTGGGTAGGGAGCCTTCCCAACTGTGCCAGATGAGATCCTCTTCACTGCAGGTGCCAGGAGCTGAACTTGCCAAGCAAGTGCTCCATGCAGGACCATGCGCCTTCCCAGCTCCTTTGCAGAGTGCTGCTTTTGAGTTTACGCCAGAGAACATGGCATGAGTGAGGGCTGGGAAACCCAGAGCACCTGGTTGTGGCGATGCCTAGTGCCTGGGGATGGCAGGGAGAGGCCTGTTCTCATCTTCTCAAAAACTGAAAGGAATTTGGAATATTTCCAGTGCAATATGGCAGTGCTGTTCTCATTACCTTTGAGATACCATTGTCTGTTCCATCTGTCACGTATAAATTAAAACATGTGCAGAAATGAGCCTAATAGCTGGATTGAATGATTGTGTGACTCTCTGAATATTATCTTTTATTGGCAGGGTAGAAAAATACCGACCTCAGACACTAAGTGATCTGATTTCTCATCAAGATATCCTGAGTACAAGTAAGTATTGACTGTTTTTGGTGCTATCTTTGCTTGACCATTTTGAAGCCTTTGAGAAATCATCATTTGTCAACACGGTTTGGGGAGGGAACACAAAAGCAGTGCTGTATTGGGATGTCATGATAAACTATGGATGAGTGGGACAATACTAGGCCCGTGAGAGCCCTGGTTTTACACATTTTCCCTGCCTGCCCTCCCTCTCTGCTTTCCTCTGCCACAGCTGTGAGGTGTTCCGAAATGCTTGCTTTTGATTAAATGTGGTTTGTCAAATATGAATCTTACAACTAACCTTAATCTTAGCTCCTGTTTTAAATCATATGTTGTTATCTATGCATGCAGAACTGTGCGTTGCTCATGGGTTATTTGCCAAGCTGCAGAGGTTGTAGGCAAAGGTGGTCACAGGAAAGCGGAATATGAAGTGAACATTCTGTTGCTTCTCTTCCTAGTTCAGAAATTCATCAGTGAAGATCGCTTACCTCACCTCCTCCTCTATGGGCCTCCTGGAACTGGCAAGACTTCTACCATTTTGGCTTGTGCTAAGCAGCTGTACAAAGACAAAGAATTTGGTTCCATGGTTCTAGAGGTAATTGAGTGCAATCTTTTTCTTCTCTAGGCTACGGGTGAGAGGTGGCCTTCCAAGTGCTGGATTCCATCTTCTAGCAGCCCCAGTCAGCATGTCCGGGGATGTTGGAAATTGCAGTCTGCAGCATCTGGAGAGATGCCAGTTCTCTGTTTCCACTCTGAAGACATCTGTCCAGGCACATTTAAGCAGATCTATTCAACATTTGCAAAAGAATCTTTTGTGTATATGTGTGTCCATGTATATTCTGTATAAATCGCATCATTGTAACAAAGAACTAGAAGACAGAAACATGGAATATTAACAGTGTCTTAAAACCAAATTTTAAATCCCCAGTAAAATCCATAAATTCACAAAAAGATACCCATTCTGAAAAAGTCATATCTACTTTCTTGCAATTTACAAAGTATTTCAATATACATTCAGATCTGATTTGTGCATCAAAAAACCCAGTGCTTCCTACCTTAAATGCAATTGGATAGTTTTCCTTGCTTAAGCCTTAAGGTTCAAATTAGTTCAAAACTTGTAGGCCATTCATTGGTCATTTGTAACACATATATGATCGTGATACAGAAAGCACATCAATTATAAAGCAGGCACATTAAAAAGTGGGCATATTAAAATATATTTAAACCATAAATTGTATATAACATTTTCCCTATACTGAATTCCTTTTGAGCCCGTATCTGGACTGCCATTTCTTAATACCGTTTGCCCCTCTCTTCAGCTGAATGCGTCTGACGACCGAGGCATTGACATTGTCAGAGGGCCTGTCCTGAACTTTGCCAGCACGAGGACCATCTTTAAGTAAGTGTTTGGGGAGCCCCCGTGGGTCCCTTCCCATGAAAGGCAGTGGGGAGAATACCTTACTTGTGCCACATTGTGAAAAGTCAGCAAGGCACAACATGAATAGGGTTCCGAGGCTCAGCAGGTGGTTGAAAAGCACCCGGTCCGAGTCGGACGATGCCAAGTGGGTCGCTGGGAAAGATAACACTCATTCAGGGAGAGCCCGTGTCTGCAGCGTGGATGTACTTTGGGCAAGCTGGTGCTTTCACCATCCATCTCAGCGGAGAAAGCATGAGGACAGGCGGAAGGGAGATCAGGGGTCTATCAGTAGGATGCTTTGCCTTAGATGGGCAAGGATTTCAGACTCCCAGCTCTGTGCTGGTACCAGCAATAGAATGACCTTCCCCCTCAACAGCTCTAAATTATCCTGCTGAAGAAAAGGCTAGCAGGAGGAACAGTTCTTTGCCTGGAAGGACAGTGAGCTCTGTTCAGTTCTGGTATTCAAAACAAATTCCTGTGCTGCAAATTCTTTAATTCTGAGTACATTATCAGAATGTACTCAAGCCTGAAGCCTGCCCAGGCTGGGACTGTCAAGGGAGCGTGGCCTCTGCTCAGGAAGGCAAACTAGCAGTTGAAACGGTTCTGTATTTGTTACTGCTGCCTCCGGCTTTAATGCAGCAGCAAAAGAAAGGTCAGGTGCACAGAAAGGTAGCAAGGTGCCCAGACTGCTTTGACTATGGGGCAGTGTAGGAATGGAGCAGAAGGAAGAAATAAGATGATAATGATGATAAACACTGTGGCATAGCCTAGCACAGACAACGCTTGCAAAAAGAGCCCCTGCTCTGCTGGTCAAGCGTAAACCCTCACCTTGCCTTCTAACGTCTTAGACACAACTACCTTTGTTCTCCGATTCTGCTGCACACTACTTCTGGAAGATACAGCCAGGGCAATCCTTTAATATTCCTGTGCTGTGCTTTTTGAACGTTCCCTCCTGCCCCATCATCCTGCATGTGCCCACTGCCCCCTTTGGACTGCAGCCCAGGAAAAGCATCTTGGTTGCCTGCTGCAGAGGCTGGTTGGGCTGCCAGAGGCTGGGGCACTTGCGAGGAAGAGATCTCCCTGCCAGGGTTGACTCTGCTTCTTTCAGCTGGACAGGTGGGGGTTCTGTCTAAACTCCCCATCAGTTCCCAAGCCTTTCACTCCCCCATCTGTGTCTCTTTCCTGTTAGGAAGGGCTTCAAGCTGGTGATTCTGGATGAAGCCGATGCCATGACACAGGATGCCCAGAATGCCCTCCGGCGTGGTGAGTTTTCCTTGTGCCAGGGAGCACAGAGCAAAGATGCAGCAGTGCGTACGGGCAGCAGTTGGCCAGGCTGCTTCTGCCTTGCTGCAGAACAGAACCGCTGCTGTGTGTTCTGCAAATCTGACCTCTTTCTCGGTCACTGACTTCTTCTTGCTAACATGAGATGTCAACGAAGACCTCAATTGCTGAAATTGCAGGCAGTCTCTCCCGCTTCTCCCCTTCACCTCCCTGGCCACAAGCAAACAGCAATATTTCCTCCTCGGAATCCAACCTGTAGAACTTCCTTGTCTGATATTAATTTTGGATGTTAGGGTTAGAATTTAGCAAGTGAGCCAGTTTTTGTGAGGCTGCCCAGCTGATCTTTGCGAATGGATACAGGAGAATTTTTTTCTTGACCTCTTTAGGAAAAAGAAAGCAAAGTTTTATTCCCCAGAAATCACCTTTTTAGTATGAAAGTTCAGCCCTTCCTTCTTAAAACAATGATTGCAAAATTTCTGTGTTCAGGTAGCAGCATGTCAGATGGTTGCTGGTCTGTCCTTTTCTAAATTTATTTTAATACTTCCAATAATGGATGTTCTGTAATATTTAAAAATAATCACCAGCATATTTTCACTTGGAACGCTTCCTGCCAGTAGTCAGGGATGTCAGCCTTGTGGGAGCCGGGGGAGACTCTGCAAAAGCCAGGAAGCCACTAAACAATTGCAGGCAGAGATTGGCCTCTGGGCCCCCCCATGGGCTTGTTGGGGACCCGAAGCTGCGCATCCCTGCTTCAAAGGGTGGTTCTTGCTCCTTGGACGTCATGGAAACTGGCATTTGTTTATTGTCCACTTAGTGTCTCTATTCCAGTTGAAATAAAGAGAGCTTTCCCTGCCATCCAAAATCTATACGGTGGGGCCAAAGGAACTCCCTGGGCAGTGAGTTCCACAGCTCAGAGGGCAGGGTTGGGCTTTGGGTAACCCTAGGTTAAATCCTGGCTCGGTTTTCTCTTGTATGTGGCTAAAATCTCCAGGATTAATTACATTCGGTAACTGTTGTGCCCCGAGATCCTCCTCAAGTCGGATCAACTCTCTCCTCCAATTCTGTGTGTCGCCTTCCCAGTGATAGAGAAATTCACAGAGAACACCCGGTTTTGCCTGATCTGCAACTATCTTTCCAAGATCATCCCAGCCTTGCAGTCCCGCTGCACCAGATTCCGCTTTGGCCCCCTGACCCCTGAGCTGATGGTTCCCCGCCTGCAGCATGTCATTGAGGAGGAGAAGTGAGTAGAAAACACGGTTGGATGACCCTTACCTTTGGCTGTGCTCCTCGCTATGCAGCTGCTGCTTCCCCGACCTGTGGCCTTTCAGATGTAAATAAATCCCCCCTAAGGTCCAGAACATCTTGGAGCGACCCAGGATGACTCCCCGGCAGGCGCACGCTGCATTCTCCGCTGTCTGCTCAGTCCCCCTTCTTTCCTTCAGGGTGGACGTGAGTGACGATGGAATGAAAGCACTGGTGGCGCTTTCTAACGGTGACATGCGCAGGTCTCTGAACATCTTGCAGGTAAGCACAGCTTCATTTTTCTGCCTGTGGCTGATGCTAAAGAGGGCAAACAACTAGAGTGAAGTTTCTGCTCTTCTGAGCTATCGGAGAACAGAGAGATGTAAGAAGAGCTCTCCTGGATCAAAACAAACCTCCTCTGACCCCGTATGTCCTCTTTTTCAGCAGTGCTTCTGGGGAGCCTAGGGAAATTCAGAGACCTATTGGTGCCAAATCTGAAAGGCCTACTTTATTATTATATACCTGGATCTGTGAATCGCTTCTTTCTTTTTTAAGACACCTGCCCTGTCTCAGTATGCCGGAGAGGGTCACCAGGAGCTGATGGGTTGCACGGGATGGTGGCTGGAGGTCACTGGACGGGGTGAGAGGGAAGGTGAATGTTCTTATCTAGCCGCTGAGCCACTTGCCTTGGTCTAGACCAGCCTTGATGTGGTGCCACTCGGACGTTTTGGGCTTCCACTCCCGTCCGTCGCTGTTCGCATGGCCACTGCACAGGAATGCTGAGAGTTGCTGTCCGTAACATTTGGAGGGTACCAGGTCCGGATGGGCAGTTCTAAATACAGCTTTGGCTGCTGGTGTTGGGAACTGGGTGCTTCCAAGTGAGCAGCCCCCCCCCCCCCTTTCCTGCTCTTTCCCCGCCAGAGCACGTACATGGCTTTCGGAAAGGTTACCGAAGAGACAGTCTACACCTGCACCGGGCAGCCCCTCAAGTCTGACGTCGCCAACATCCTCGACTGGATGCTGAATCAAGACTTCACCACCGCCTACCGCAGTATCCTTCTGGGCCCTGCTCTAGGATCTTGGAAATGGTGGCCGGGGGCAGAGAATTGTGCCTTGCAAGTTGCTTTGCTTGCTGCCTGTTCCTCAGGGCTGCAGCTAGGCCTTCTCCCCTGGCCAGGCTGGGACAAAGGGCCTTCAGCTCTTCCTTGCCTTTGCCACTTTGTTGGATAAGGCCCCACAAGATTTGGTACCTTGCACTGGCCTCTTATTCCCCCTCCCCTTCCAAGATCGCATCTCTGTAAGCCTTACTTGTGAATTGCAGACTGTTCCAGTGCTTTCGCTGCCAGGCAAGAACTACATCCAGGAAGAAAGCCGGTCCATGCATGGGGGAATCTGTTTTCCGGGTCCCTTTGATTCTGGAATTTCTGGTGGACATCTGATGTCTCAGTCCTCCTTCCCCAGATAGGCTAGGCTTGGCTTTTTAGCTTGCAGAAAAGGCCTTCTCTTTGAAGGCAGCATGGGGTTACCATGGGCACTCGAGCAACGCAAGCGGAGAAAGGCGCTCAGTCAGAAGCAACCCAGTGCAACATGCCTCACCTTGACATGGTGCTCAGATATCATGGAACTGAAAACACTGAAGGGTTTAGCTCTGCACGACATCCTGACAGAAATCCACTTGTTCGTCCATCGAGGTAAAAGGGCTTTGGGGTTTAAGGTGTGGATTCTCAGGTTTCGTGTCGAAGCCGAGGAGGGAGAAAGCTGGCTTACCGAGGGGGATGGCGCTTTATTGATTTACATCTGCTACGGATCTTAGGACATCTTTGTAAGGCATCGAGCGTTGAATCTGGCCCTTGGAGTTCCTCATTGAGGGTGCTCTCTTTCCCTGACTGCCACTTGTCCGGGGAGTCCTGACAGTTCCCCTCTTCCCAGTTTCTGAACAGTGAAATGCCCTCCCAAGATCCGTAACGTCAACTGGTATTTGGAGTGGCTTGCCATGCCCTTTTTACCTAACACACACAGACCGGAAGGAACCCTCCCCTCAAAAAACTTCTCCCAGAGTGAATTTGGCCCCTGGGCTGAAAAAGGTTCAACATTTGTGGAACAAGAATATCTTGACCTCTGCACACTCTTCTCTGCTCCAGAGAGAGGCGGGTGTGAGAGAGAGGGTTCCCTAGGAAAGGGTGCCAAGTGAGAAATGCTCTCTCCTGCTTTACAGTGGACTTTCCCGCATCGATTCGCACCCACTTGCTGATCAAGATGGCCGAGGTCGAGTGAGTATCCCAAGAGGCAGGTCTCCTTCCCCAAGGCCTCCCTTCTGGCAGGCCGAGAGTCACTGCCGCTGATTTCTTGGGCACTTTTCCCGGATTTGGTGCCTCCGTTCTTCCTTCTTCCACGTGCAGATTAAGTAGCTGCAGGACGTGGGAGGGTGGGTGGGTGAAGCCGGGCCGAGGGAGGGAAAGTGCTCCAGGCTGTCCGAAGAGGGGTTGGGTGTACAGTGTGATCCTGCAGCATCCTCATGGTAGGAGGGCTGTTACTCAGCCTTATCCCTATGGACTCTCCCACCAACTAGGATCCTTTGCTGAGGTTAAAAGCCCAGTTGATCAGGAGACCAATCCCGTTCCTTTTCCTTTCAGGCACCGTCTTGCTGCAGGCACAAGCGAGAAGATCCAGCTGGGGGCTCTGGTCGCAGCCTTCCAGGTCACCCGAGATCTGATTGCCGCTGAGGCTTAGCCACGCGCGTGGCAGGATGACTGGCAGCGACTCAGACGGGCTGAGCTTGGGCCTGGCTGTGCCTCGGTTGTGCTTGAAGGCTCCCCCAGACACAGCTCTCTGAGGCTCAAGCGAGACTCGGGGTTACCAAGCAGACATTTCGCTCCTTGCCCAGTGCCAAGGTCTGTCCTGCCTCCCCACCACTCACCCGTCCCAGGTGGACTTGACCTTCCAGGACTACAAGAAGCCCTTCTCTGTGCCTCTGCTGCTGGTGGGAAAAGGCTGTTCCAAAACGGAATCGGATTCTTAGCAGCAACGTGGTGGATTTTTTTCAGACTCTCTCTGTAGCACCTGATCAAAAGGTTCCAGAGTGCTGTGTTGAACCCAGAGCAGTCCTTCTGCACCCCTCGGCTTTGAGATCTTAGCCAGAAGGGGGAGCACCAACATCTGGCAGCATTTGCAGTCCAGCACAGCTGGAGTGTGCAAGGCTGAGGATGGCCCGGAGCCAGCATTCCGTGCCCTGGTGCTGCCCAGGTGTGATGGGCTATATCACTCGCTTCTTCCCAAAAACACAGCCGTGGGAGCCGTAGTCCAACCCAGCGGCAGGACATCAGAACGGGAAGCTCTCACAGCTGCTTTGCATTCCTTTCAGAATAGTAACAGCATGTATATGTAGTAATAAAACTCGCTGTTTTAGCACCAGCCTGAAGTCTCCTGTCTCCACACTGCAGAGGAAATGGGATTTAAAATGCTAGTGCGCTGTGGCAGCTCCTCCCAAGTCTAAACCTTTCATGATGGAATTAAGCAGGGAAGGGGCTGGAACGGTGAAAACACGTGGAGTCTGTTCCTTAGTCTACATCAAGGGCCACAGGCAAGTTCCCTTGGTTTTTCTCCCTGGCTCTAGGGTCAAATCAAGTGTGAAGGTAATGCATAAATACAAACAGCATAAAAGCCCAGCCTTCTGCAGAGTTTGGG
This sequence comes from Varanus komodoensis, assembly GCF_004798865.1. Taxonomy (NCBI): domain Eukaryota; kingdom Metazoa; phylum Chordata; class Lepidosauria; order Squamata; family Varanidae; genus Varanus; species Varanus komodoensis. The sequence goes on along the minus strand of NW_025336169.1, from coordinate 104,774 downwards.
TCACAGTTCCTCACACCAGTGGCACAGTTTGCCTTCCCCAGTTGATCGCACCCATGTCGAAAGTGTAAAATTAAAGCTTATAACTTGTGGTTTTAAGGTTCCTTCAGCTGAACGGTATTTCTTGTCCATCAAGTGCTGTTTCGATGACTGGGCAAAATGCTACGGAACAGAAATGCTCTGTAATGACCTCCCTTGTCCTTATGTGACCACTGCTCTTGTACCACTTGAACCATTTTTCAAAGGTAATTTACTATTTCATCACAAAAAAAGCAGGCTCGGCATCTCCAGAGATGCTGCTTCTTACGAGACTCTGCAAAGCACAGATCCTTCAGTTGGTTTCACCCCACCCCACATGCCCCCAAGTTGGGGGTAGGGAGGAAAAGGGAAGGAATGCACAGGAAGCCAAGCTTAAGCATTTCTTAATTCCACTTTGTCTGAAGAGGCCATAATGCATCCATTAAAGATTTAATGGGGCTTTCTCCCATTCACCTCGAAAGCCTCTGTTTTACAATCCAGGGAAGTAGAACCACAGGCCTGGTTCCATTTGGCCCAGTGGGATTTCCCAGGTTTGGGAACCTTTGTTTGGCTCTACCCTTTGTTTGGCTCTACCGTTTTCTCCCATCTTGGTTGTTGGTTGTTTCCCGGCATCTGTGCATCTTCCTTTGCCATTTGAAAAAGCTGAAGGGTGTCTCTTGAGGCTTAAGTACTGCTCATGTTAAAATGTGCTGGCATTTTGGGGCTCCATCACTGTGATTGCTCTCACATGCTACTGGACTGAAGCAAACGTGTCCCCACACCCCACCCCACCCCACCCCACCCCACCCCACCCCACCCGCTTCTCTGGAATGGAAGTTGACCCTTGAGCTGAGAGAGGTTTGACATCTGTTATTCAGAAAAATCAGCAATAGGTGTTTATTCTCAACATAGTACATTCATTAGCACCTTCTTAAGTTAACTTGCACCAGATACAATTTCAGAAGTGTGTTTAAAGTGGCATTTATGCAAGGATAGAACAAGAATGTGGCTGCGTGGCCCATCAAAAGGGTTGTACCACACCTAGTGAGTCCTGCTGCTGGTGGTGCATCTCACTGATGGTCTTTCAGCCCTAAACCCCCAGGTGACACCTTCACCAGAGTTACCAGAAAATCCAGGCCTCTCCCGTCAGGTTCTCCAAAGTGTCTTTCGTGTTAGCATAGACTAGGGCTGGGCAACCTGTTGGCCTCCAGCTCCCACTGTCCACCAACCCTCGTGTGAGCTGGGCTGGATCAGAGAAGTCAAAACACCGGGAGGGTCACGACTTGCCTGCCCTGGCACAGACAGGAGAAAATTACCTGTCTGCCCAAGGCCCAGGATGGTGCTGCCGATGAAACTTCTGTGCACCATGGTGACCTCCCTCTGTTTTAATGCTTCCAACTTCTTCAAAAGAAGGTTATCAAAGCCAATGGAGGAGGAGTAGTTCTGGCATACCTCTGCTGCTCAAACAGAAATTAGGTCTCCAGTTCTATTTGGTCCCTTGGAGGAAGAATCACTCCTGAAATGACAGCGAACATTGAAATGAATGTATCACTTATCCATGCCCAGGGCATCCTGGGACCAGCTGCTGGGCCCTGCATGAAGGGCATATGGTTAGACGTCTACCAGCAGAGCACCTCCAAGCCCGAAAGATTTTCAGTTTCCATTTAAGGAAGTGATCCAAGTCCAGGAGAAGCCGCAAAGTAACACTCAGCAGCCATTCACAGGCCAAATGATAGCACCTCCAAGCAGCGATTCTTCTGTGCCTCCCGGGATGGGATGCATCTTCCACAGCTGCTAGTTTTTGCGGTACTGTTCCCAGCAGAAAGTTAACTCTGCCACACAGCCCCAGGCTGAAAACCATCCGACTCTGGCCCTCTGCGCTGCAGCGCACCAAAGCATGGCATGAGCCTTGGGGAGGTGACGGTCTCTCCGCAGTGAAGGAATAAAAAAGGCAGATGCGGTCGAGCCGCTGCCCTCGCCGGGGTCACAAAGTCCTATAGGTGAGGAACTCCTTCATCTTCTTTGGAATGGGCAACGCCAAGACCTGGTGAGTCGAGAAGCGGCCACGGAGGACTTTACGGCACAGGTGTTTCAGAGAGGAGAGCGCCTGAGGAGCCGTCCAGAACTGGATGTGGCCGTCCCTTGTCCTGCAAGATGAGGGAAGAAACCGAGGAGGCAGTGCAAGGACCCGCTAAGCACACGTCCAAAGAGGGCTGGCCTAGCCTTGCTGCCCATGACCTGCACCCCTGGAGCTGGCACTTGGGGTATGGGGCCAAGCCAACTGCTGCTCTCGCTGGTCATCCCAGAGCCACCCTGGCTGGAGGTCTGAAGGGGAGGGCTCTGAAGGGGTGGCAGTGGGAAGTTTGGAAGCCCAGGGAGAGGCAGAGGCCTTTGAAGCACCCTGCCCACAGGTTCCCAGGCCGACCGGAAAGCAGGAATGTTCTGGAAGAGGCAGGAGGGCTTCAAGAAGGGGAGGAGGGACAGCTGTGGCCTTGCGGGTCCCTGACTCCTCAAGGAGGCACTGGGAGACGAGCGTGTGTAGGTCTCGCCGGCTGGCCCTTTACCAGCGGGAGGGTGAAGCCCATGGCATTACTGAAAGGGAAGGATCTGGGGAGAAGTGCCCAGTTTGACACTCTTGACATGGGCAGAGGCTAGACTTCCAACTCACTAGAGGGGTTTTTAAGTGACTTTGTCTGGTAGTTGTGAAGTGCCAACGACAGTCTAATTGCAAAGAGTCTGCCTGGTGTTTCGGAGCCTACGGGCAAGAAGGGGAGGGCCAAGCTTAGGGCAAGTCCCCACCTTTCCGCTCACAGCTGGCATGGGAAACTGCCAGCCGTCACCTGCTGATCACAACTGGGCCTCGTGGGGGAGGGGCTAGTGGGGGCATATCAGGGGGTGGGGCAGGAAAGTGCAGCGGCTGGAGCCACACTCTGCTCTCTTAAGCATCAGGACTAGATGCTTCACTTCTTTTGCACGAAAGTGCCCAGCAGCCATTGCAGGGTTCTTTGAGGGTTTTTGCAATCCTCATGCACACCGCTCCCCTAAGGAGAACAAAAGGCAGTGGCGATGTGGCTTCCCAGAACTTACCCCGTCGCAATGATTCCCCCGTGTGGGAAATAGGTACAGCAGAGGCCGTTCTTCACAGGGGCAAAGGCAACAGGCTTTCCGAGCTCCAAGGCCCAGATCCGCAGGAGCCTAAAGCAGAAAAGGGCTGGTCTCTTATGTGGAGAACCACCTCATCTGGGGTGAATCCCGTAAGCGAACTCCACGTCGCATCTGGCTCCCCCACACGACCTTCTGGAGAACCTTTTCCACTGCCCATGCACACACACTGAGATGGAAAACTCTGCTTATCGTGGGCTGAACTGTGCTCATTTTTCGCCTGGGCCAGCAGCCTTCATAGGAAAAGATCCCTCACTCCCTGGATAGGGTCCCACACGTAAGGGGCTACGTAGCTGGCCGTCCCTGCTTTAACACCGGCCGTCCCCTCCTTTCCTCATTCCACGGACACTAAGTTCAGCCATAGCCATGGCCTGAGCGAAGCGTGGGCAGCCCCCTCCTGCCCCGCTCTCCTTCCATTCGGAAAAGGCTCACGGGCAAGGCAGGCGCGAGCATCTTGCTCCGTCTCAGGAGAGCTCACCGGTCGTCTGCCACAGTAGCGAGATAGAGGCCTTCAGGGGAGAAGCAGACAGATCTCAGCGAGCTGGCGTGGAAGTCGCTGCCGTGGTCCAGAACGGACTGCAGTGGGACATGGCTGGAAAGGAAGGAGGAAACGAAGTGCTCAGCCTGTTCCTCCTAGCTCTTCTGGGACCTTGCACAACAAGCCCTCCGCCCATGAATATATCCACCCCAGTTCCCCCAAGACACCAAGCTAAGCTAACCATGGCCCAGGACTTGCTTTATCTTCTGTCCCCCATCTCCTCCTCCTCCTCCTCTTTTCCTCTCCCTTAAGCCCCCAAACCCCCAAATGATTCGCCCTTTCCTGGCAGGAGAGCCACTCCACACCTGGAACAGCTTCCCTGAAACAGAATTTGGCTCGTTGGCTGAAGCGGATTCCCCTCACCTGCCGGGCCTGCTCTTCAAGCCCAGCACAACATTCCCCGATTCTGGACAGCAGTGTCCTGCCCACCATGTCTGAAACCGCAGCTTCATCAACACGACTGGATGCACATCGTGTCCCCAAGCCTGCTGGGCACAGCCAGCTGCTTACCAGAGGGATCTCAGCTGCTCCCCCGTGCAGGGGTCCCAGAGGATCACGAACTGGTCGTAGGAGGCAGTGGCAAGAAGCGCCGAGTCGGGAGAGAACTCGCAGGACACGACACAGCCCTGGTGCCCTTCCAGTCGTCGGAGCAGCCGATACGAGCTCATGCTCCAGAGCAGGGCCTAGGAGCAGGACAGGGGAGACGGTAAGCACAGGAGTGGAAGGCAAGGAGTTTCCTTCCGAACGGTTCTGGGGCTCCAGCCTCCAGTCAGCTTCACTCCGGTTACATTCCGGGTGAGGAGGGGAATTCCAGCGCAGGAGCCATTCTGTGCTGCGCGCAGCTCACATTTGGAATGAATTCTCCCAGAAGTAAACGTGCCGCTGCGGCCTTTAAAAACAAAGTATTACAACATTTATGTTCCATCTTTATTTCCTTAGAAGGTGATTTGTAAGATTTCTCTCTCCATTTTATCCTCACAACCACCCTGTGAGGTAGGTGGGGCCAAAAGTCACCCAGGGAGTGTCATGACTGTGTGGGGACTAGAACCTGGAGCTCCCAGTCCATCACTGTAACCACTATACCACACCACCGCTCACTAGTCCCCTGGTCAGGAGGCTGCAGCCCCAACCATGCCTGAGTGGGGGCAAACCAGGCGAGCCTTGAGGAAAGAGGGTCTCCAGCAGTGTGTTGTGGGTTGTCTCCTCTTCCATGTTTGGGGGAGCTGTTGCTTCTTTAAATTTCCCTACTGATTTCCACAGAGAACCCCTTACTGCAACTTCACACAATTTCACAGCTCTTTTGAGGGACTGCAAGCCAATCCTTTTTAAAAAGAATTTATAGCTTTTCTCGGAAGAAGGCTGGCCACCTGCTTCCGGAATCTAATCCGAACCACAAGTTTCATCCCACTAAATTCTGAGCTGGAAAAGTACCTTGCACAACAAGAAAACCATCCACATAGGGCACAGCCCTCAAGTATCGCTTTGCAGCGGCTGCTGCTGCAATGAGTGTGCGTGGGTTTTATTTATCTATTATTTTTATTACTAATATTTATATGCCACCTTTCTCCCGCTGTGGAACTCAAGGTGGCCACATGCGGTTCCCAAGTGGTCTCCCCTCCAAGCTCAGGCCAGCCCCAGCCATGCTTAGCTTCAACAGGGTGGACACCGTCTGTGCCTTCGGACCACACACCGTGCCCTGCTCTGCACGAGGCCAGACTCACCGATTTCTCTCCTGCAGCAGAGCACAACATGTGTCCGTCGGGAGAGATGCAACAACAGTAGACCCACTGCACGTGTCCAGACAACACCTTCAGCTCCTTCCCTGGGAAAAGTCGACCAGAAGAGGGTGAGGGTGCATGATGGGCCGAGGGTTTTGCCCTGAATCTTGTGGAAATCACACCGGCACACCAAGACCTGCTCTAAACAATGCTAAACATTGTCAGGTTCCATTGATTGGCTGCCCTCCAGAAAGCATGGCCAGTGATCAGAGATGATGGGAGTTACAGAGCCACAGGTTCTCCATCACTGGTTCAGATTGATCCACAAAAGACACATGAGGCTGAAAAGGAGGGATGGAAATGAGTGGGGAGAGCAGGCCCATCCCACCAGCCCATCTGAAGACCACCCATGAAGGATCTTCTCCAAACAGACATTCCAGCAGGTTGTGCTGAGACAGATGGGGAGGGCGGAGAGAACAGGGCTACTTCCCTATCTGTGAGAAGTTTGTTTTTTTCCTCTTCCCTCCTCCTCACCCCTTCCTTGTGTGCCATGTGTTTTTCTGCAGGCACCAGCTATCTCATTTTACTGATTATATGTAAGTTGCTCCAGGAGACTTTGGGCTGAGAAACAGGATAAAAATACTGTAAAATAATACATTTATAAATGATCACAAGAGAATTGGTTGTGCCAGCTCTGGGTTACTTACAATAGCACAGCATACTGCAGATAGAGATGCTGAGGGAGAAAGATGGTGGCTGTGAAGGAAGCCGCTCTGCTAATTTGTGGCCACGGCAAGAGTTCCACCAAGACCAGCCAGCCCATTGCAGTTAGCCATCCTCGTAACCATCACCAACACACCAAATCTCTGGTGACGCACCGTAAGGCAGAAGGTAAGCCTGCAAATGTTTTGCACTTCCCCTCCCAGAATCCCCTTCCAGCACAGCCAGTTGCCAGGAATGCTGGGAATTTAAACTCCAAACCTCTGGAGATCTACTTCTGTCCCATCCCCTGCCGTAAAGGATTCAGCCGTCCTGAGACTTTTGTATCGGATGGGATAAGAATGCTCCAAATAAACAAACAAAATAAAACAAAATCTTCCCACTTCATTTCCCAGATCTGCTCCCGTCCCGCTTGAAGGGAAGAGGAGGAAAGGCACGGCAGCCTTCCTCACAGGGTTGCCGCAGAGGCTGCCAACACAAGCCGAGAGGCTGTTCGGGCTCCCAGCTGACCCCAGTTGGGCTGGGAAAGGATGCCTCTTGCCCAGCCTCAGACAGGTCTCATATTACCCGCTCCTACCGTTTTGACCCAGGTCCCAGACACGCAGGGTTTTGTCACGGGAGGCGGAGACGAGGATCGCGCAGCTCTCGCCCGGTGCGAAGCTCAGGTCCCTCACCACATCCTGATGCCCCGCGAGGCTGAACAGCAAACACCCTGCAAGCAGCGGCAGACAGCAAGGCATCATCGCGCGTGGAAGACCCCTCCCAAGCTGGCCTCGGAGAGGCTCCCCACCGTTTAGAACGAGCGGGGAGGGAACGGCACAGAATCCGCCACGCCACCGAAAAGGGAGAAGGGAATGGCCATGGCCAAAAGGGAGGGGGAGTGGTGGATGTGGCACATGGGCTGGAGATCCTGCACCTCAGCCTTGGGTGCTTGCAGCTCTTTCGGACAACCAGCTTTGGCCTGCCTGCCACCAACAGTACTATCTTTCCAGTGCTTCCCTCGACTTCAGGGCACATAATTACTTACCAGGGCTTACTACTTGTTAGACAGGACTTAACTGGGTCTCCTCAATATATAACTTAGTTTTTATTTGGTTTTTAACTTTATATTGTTAACTTTTGTGACATTTGCTATGTTTCAGTTGAATATTGTATTGTAAGCATGCTGTTGCACACATTTGGGAAGTTTGGCTGTTGGGTGGAATAGAAATTAAATAAACAAACAGATAAACCAGCTCCCCTGTTTAACAATGCACTCCATCTCCCTGCTGGGTGATTTCCATTCTCCTCCACTCTGGTAGCAACTGCGTTCTGCTTTACTGAGCATGCCCTGCTATCAGAGAAGTTTCAGAATGAGTCCAGTTTTCCACTGAAGAAGAGGAGCTTACCTGTCTGCACCTCCCAGACTTTAATATGACCATCGTTCAGCCCCGTGGCAAGGACCAAGCAGGAAACGCTCGGCACCCGCAGGATGTGCTTCCTGGAGTGAGAGGGGAGCAAGGAGCTGAAAGCCAGGCCCCAGACAATCTGCCCACACTCCAGCGTCTTCTCCTTGGCCCCGCCTCGGCCCCAGGGCTCTGTTTTCGTGCACTGGCTCTTGCGTTCCAGCGGTTTGCAGCTCCTATGGGGAGCAGAGATGGGGTGGTATGTTACCAAAGTGGAAGGGAGTCAGAAGTGGCTCATTTAGAAACACAGAAAGTCAGAAAGGGCTTCCTGGGCTATCTAGTCTGACCCCGGCTCCACTCACGACATGCCTACGATGGGCATGTCCAGCCTATTAGCACCCCCTATCTAAAGAAATGGGACTGCCTCCTTCCCATATCTATCTACACCATGGACAATGCAACACGCCACAAGGAACCCATGAGTAAGGTAAACCGCAGCCTTCGCTGCAAAGCTCTGGGCAAGTAATTCTCTTTCAGCCTCAGTTCCCTGCCTGTAAAATGGGACCAAGCCACACTGCGGGAAGAAAGAGCTGAAGGAAGGCGTTGTGAAAAGCCAAGCGTTGGGGCTCTAGTACAGCTCCCTGCCTTGTTTTCTATACATGGAACATCTCAAGAAAGCATTCAAATGCAATGACTTCTCCTTCGGTCTCCACTGGGGTAGGCATGGCTGGACATTGGCCAAGGAGCCTCCTCTTGCAGGGGCCCGCTGACAACTGCCTCCTGGGGTGGTCTGTCCTTTCACCCTCGCAACTGAGGATTCTCCTGCCTCTCCTCCTGACCCAGGAGGAGGAGGCGAGGCCCTGAGAGAGAGGCCCATACAGGATGCCTTGAATGAGAGTCCTCCGAAACTGGGAGCCAGCCCTGGCCAGGTCGGTCCCCAGAAGGCTTCCACCAGGCACCTGTGCTGAACAGGCAGCCTGGCCTTCGTTGAGAAGGTCTGTCCACGAGTTAGCTCAAAACCCAAATTCGAGTCATGAGCCAGGAACGGCTGAAGACAGCCACTTTCCAGCTCAGTCAGAGCTGAGTGCAATCAAAAGGCTATTTCCCATAAAACAATGCTCCCCCAAGACATCTGATTTGAGCCATAAGCAATCAGGAAGAGTCCCCAGCTGGATCATTAGCTTTAAAAATGGCGTAACAGCAAGACCAACAACTCTATGGACAATTTAAAAGGCTCCAAAAATAAACCCAAACAACCATTAAACCATTCCTAACCTGTAAGCAGACCAACATTTAAACAATGTCTTCAGGGCCTATCTGAAAGAAATCAAAGAAGAGGCCACATTTCTCTTTCTAGGGAGAAAGTTCCAACAAAGAGGAGCCACCAGTGAAAAGGCCCTGCCTGGGCTCAGCTTCAATTTGCTTTAGCCCTCCTCCAGCCCGTGGCTGCCTTCCAGCATTGGCCTAGACCCTGAACAATAAGCCCTCTGGATCCAACATGGATACTCACTGCTCAGTCCCCTCCAATGGCCAGGGGAGTAATTTTACTATACAGTGGCCCTGAGACCAGGCAAACCAGGAACCATCTGGGGAGAAAGCCACACTCCACGTCTCACAGCTTGATTTCCAGTCGTACTGCTGAGGCCGTCCTGGCTTTAGTTCAGCCACGAGGAGGGGTTCGCCTGGGGAAAACGGCACACAAGAATGTATCAATACCAGCTTTTTATCAATACCAAGTATTCAACCACACGATGGCACATTTGCCCAGAGACTCCCATAGGAGTAAGAACTCACCGTCGCTTAGGTGGGCGTCATGCACGGGCAAGAGGCTGCCCTTTTATGCCCTGGGACTGATGCAGGAGTGCTCAGAGAGTTAGAAAAAGAGCAGGGAGAACGAGGGGTGAGGCATACTGAACAGACCTTTCAAAGCAGCAAAAGCAAAACTGCCACTGGGGTGAAGTGAGGATCGTCCATAGAAAAAGCTGAAGAAACATCACTGTGAGTCATGTCCGTCCTCATCAATGTCATAAGGTTGCAGGCCATCATAAGCCAACACTGCACTTTCATCATTTTTAACATACCCAGTTAAAATTTAAAGCAAGTTATTTTCCAGTCACTGCTCATTTCCATCCTAGAACAAACAGCAGCCAAGAGAGGTTTTGTGATCTTTTAGAGTCCTATCTTCTTCCATGAACACAGGATTGTGTGCACACACATGTCATTTTATTGCTCGCCTACATGCAGCTAAGCAATACTTAAAACAGAAGGTGGGGAAAACAAGCGCTGGAATGCAGAGGTGTGGCACCAAGAAAGCCACGCCAGAAATACAAGGCACAGAAGCACGGTAAGGCACAGCGCTTTGAACGCTGAGGATCTTGAACTTTGCCCCAGTGTAACGACGTCAGTTATATTATGGGCTGTTGTTTGATTCTCTCTCTCCGACCAAAGATGCACCAGGAGGGTCTTAGAGCTGTCTTTGGGGCAGAACTGGTCCTTGGCACAGGAGTCCCAATCTGTCCCCAAACAGGAGTCGACTCCTCCCGCCCCTCAGCAGGAGAGCCCCAAACTCAGCAGGGTTGGCTTAATACAAAAGGGGCCAACAGGGAACGCACCTAGCCCTTGAAACTGCCTTCTCCCACCTGGGGAAGCTAGGAGTTGGCATCCAACGCCCCGGCAGGGCACCAGGTTGGGAAAAGCCGGGCTCAGAGGTGATTCTTGCCCACCCCTCCCGGCAGCCCCTTGCCACTGAAGCGCAAAGCTACAGTCACCTCCCGCCCCGCTGCAGGAAGACCTGGGGCTAATCCGGGAGGAAGGAAGCCAGGCGCCGGTGCCGGGTCCCCATTTTCGCCTGTGGAGGGGAGGGGGCAGAGGGAGCCGCAGCGCCCCCTCCCCGCTCCCTTTACGCGCGGAGGGGAAGCCGGGGAGCCGGGGGAAGAAGGGAGAAAGTGGGGGTGGGAGGACCGGCGCCGAGCCCGCTCACCCTCCGCTGTCTCGCTCTCCGGCAGCGACCGCCACCGGCGGGGATCCGCCGCCGGCACCTCCATCCGGCTCGCATGGGAAGCTGCGGCAAGCCCGGCGACCGGAGCGTTTCCTCTTCCCGTCTCGCCCCCTCCCCGCGCTTCCCTCGCAGTCACATGATGTCCGCGGAGGGGAGGGACCTGCGGCCTGATTCCGCGCCGGGCTGCACGAGCGGCGGCGCCGCGGGAGCAGCGGGGCGGCCCTGGGTGCGCCCGGGGCGCAGCGCTGCGAGCGGGCGCGCGGGCCTTTTCCAAACGCGGGGACTTCTTCCCGCGCCGCTGACGCGCGGCTGCAGCGAGCCCGCCGGGGCTGGACCAGGCAGCCGGAGCCCAGCGGCCCCGCAGCGCAGGGGGCCCCCGCCCCGCCCCGCCACGACCCCCCCAGAGCAGCAGGCTGCTCGGTTCTGTTCCCGTCCTCGTGACGACTGAAAAGGTTTCGCGCAGCAGAACCGCCTCGGTTTTAAAATGCAGAACTGCACATGGTCAGAGTATGCTTGCTTTAGAAAAAAGCGGGGTGGGGGGGGGCTGGCCACATTTTCTTCTTCTAACGCAATGGCGATGTTGTAAAGCGGAGGACAGAGGTTGGGGCGGTGGAAGAGGAGCGATGAGCTTCACAGCTAAAGGGACGGCGCTGGGCATCTTGAGCTTTCCCCTGCTTAAATCAGGGTCTAAGATGACCGCGCTGCTTAGCTGTCACCTGCTAAGATGCAGGTCATCCTTGGCCTGTTTACTCAAAAGTAAATTCTGCTGAGTTTAAAGGGAGCCTACCACAAGAACGGGAAAGAGGTGATTACAGTACAAGGGACAGCATAGTGGCCTTTCCCAAGTGTCCAAAAGCAAGAATTGTTTTGATGGTCTTTACTTAAGAGCATGAGAATGACCTTGGAGCCGCCTGCACCAGTCATTCTATAGACAAGGGCTGCTGTTGCTGTGAAGACACGGATTGTCTTCCTGAAACAGTTTTGCTCCCAAGAAGGGCGTGGGGGCCTGTGTGCGTATTGCCAGATGCAGCAGAGAACCACTGCGGAAGAACTACAGCAGGAGACACCCGTGGTTTGGAATTGCCTTGCCATGCCATGCCGGCCCCCTGGTCCCTGTGGGCCACAGTGCTGCCCTGGCCTATGCAGGGTGCCCCTGCAGCCTCGGATGAAGCCGAGTATAAGCTTTTGGGCTTCCCATGGCCAGTCTAGGAATGAACCCTAAGCACAAGAAGCATCCATCACTTAACTGCAGTTACAAAGCACAAGCCTTGTGCCACCTTAATGACAACATTTTTTTTACGGATTAAGTATGTACAAAGAGCTGCACAGGATCCGACCAAAAGGCCTATCTGATTGAATGAATGTGCTGCAGGGAGGGGAACAAGGCCTGGGATCAGTGCAGGAATCTGGTGCTGTGGGCATATCCAGCCTCTGCGTTAACTCCCCCAGTGATCGGGCCTCAGGAATTTCACCAACAGTTAACATTCCAGCCTTGCCAGCGAAGGGCTTTCTTACCCTGCTCTGTGATCTTGCATTGCAGGCACTCCAGGAAATGTGGACATGCCTTGAAAAATTTAAGACTTCACGCTGAGTCTGTCCACCACTTGATGCAAGCCAGGAGTCAGACCCTGCTTATTCTCTGTCAGCTACCAAAGACGCAGAGATGCCCGAGCAAATTCCTTGGGGTAACTCACAGCACAGGTGACAGAAGCAAGGAAATTCTAGCAGCATCCCCATGATAGATTGCCATGCATCTTTACATACTGAAGAGAGGATTCTGCAAACCCACCTGCTTTTTAGGAGCTGATGGAGAAAACCACACACAGGCAGAAAGATTAATCCTCAGAACCAAACCACATTAGCTCATGTGTCAAAAAATCCTGGACAATGTTAGTATGATCATCTACAATGAGTGTTTCCCAGAATTTCTGCTCTTCGCGTCTCATAACTGTATGGCTTGTGTATATACCCAATTTGAGTTTGCATCCTGGCTTACTTTGTTGAGCTATCTACTTGGCAGACACTCCTTAATTGAATGCCGCTCCGTACCAGTGGGGCTTTTATTGTGATGCACAGTGAAGGTGGAAAGTGGAGTGATGCTGTGTGTGGATAACGGTACCCTTAGTAGCAGAAGTTCTGTAGGAAATTGTCGTAACACCACTTTAAGTGAATATACAGCAAATGAGAAAGTTTTCCACCTAACATACATCCAGGCATCCCTCCACCCGATTGTAATACACACCATCAGGCAAATGCAAAATAATCCATTCAGAATATACACACACATTTATTCCTCAGCAAAACCAAAAAAATCACTTCCGCAGATACATTTATAGAATCAAAATTTGCTTCTTTGCAGCTGTTTGGAAGCAGGCTTGCTGCAAGCTAAGCCTTCTCCCCAAGTAAGTATCTTGCCAGATCCCGTGAGCCTAGGCAGTTGCATAGACAGATGTGCAGGTGGAAAGGTGTGGGGGGACCCACCTGCTTCTCTGGCAGAAGCCTCAAGGAGATGACTGCATCCTTCTTCAAGTGCAGTAGTTAGTAGTTAGAGTCTCCTGTTGCAGAAGACCGGAAATGCAGAGGACAAGGGACTCTGGGTCACAGACCAACACCTGGCTAGGCTCCTGAGTGCTGGCATGCCCCTCCCCTTAACAGCCCCTTCACCAGGTAAAACACCCCTGTGCCCTCAGACTGCTCACCTTCATGCACAACTCAGGCCATGGACGGAAAGAATCTTGTCCTCGGAATACAAGCATCTCTGATTGCACTTCCTGAACCCACACCCAGGACCTCCGGCACAGGATCCAAACACCCTCTGCAGGCCCCAGACTGCCCCCTGGGATTTCCCAGAAGGCCCTGCCCCTGGCTTTCCCCAGGCAAGGAACATTGCTTTGTTTCTCAGCCTTGGGGAAGTTTTCCTTCATTCTTGAAAGCTGAACTAGGCTTAGTTCCTGATAGCAAGAATTGTGAACTCAGGATAAAGAATGAGGCAGTGGCGGCCCTTCCCCTTTTGGGTTCAGCACCACCCACGAAAGGAACCCAGCTTTCCAAAACTAAAATTCAGCCCTTGCACAGAAAGAGGTTGTGTTCCCCTGCTGTAGAGAAACCCAAATACACTTGTGTGCCCCGATCCCCATGTTCAGTGTCAAAAGAATGTGCACATTGGAAATCCACAAAAATGCATGTATGGCGGGGGGGATGCAGAAAAGTGCATTTGCATCTGGAGAACCGTCGCTCGCAAAGCGCACACGCTCAGCCTCGCGTGTTCCAGGATACGTATGCGAAGAGAAATGCACAAAGCTGGATATGGATCGGCACACGTCCTCCCCAAATCCACCCCCACAGAAATTCACGAACTGATGCAGAAAGGGGTTCAAAATGATCCTATGATGAGGAAAAGAGGAAACTGACAAACTGAAAGGGAGAGAGTTGCCCATCTTAAGCTCAGAGGGTCACTGGCCAGGGGCTGCTGCGAGGATTGACTAACCCTAGACCTGAAGTTGGTGTACGCCTGAGAATTCCAGAAGAGAGAATGTGCAGAGGACACACCTAATTTAAGGTCAGACCCGAAACACACCCCTTCAGCCTGCTTTCACTTATCTGCTGATAAAAATGCCCATAAGGGAAGGGAACACGCAGGCAATCGTAGCCTTTGTCCTTGTCCATGTTCCGTTCCCAAGGAAAATCCACGCTGGACAGCATTGGAAGCTTCCTTACCTTGATTCACACCCTGGTCCACCTAGCCCTGTATTCCCACACAGACTGGCAGCAGCAGTTCCTCAGGGTCCCAAGCCACCCTTTTCTAGCCCTATTGGAGATGCTGCATCCAAACCTGGGACTCCTGCAGGCAAAGGATGGAGCTTCACCTGGACAAGCCCTCTCTCTCTGCTGCTCCAGCGGGCTTCTCGCTTGTGGAAGCTCATCGCTACTGTCTCGGCCCTCTTTCCAAAGGAGGAAGCCACCCTGCTCCCGTCCCCTGCACGTAGGCACAATTTCTGCATCATGGCCACCCCGCCATTCTGTGGCCACCAGCTGGTGGGCGCTTGGAGGCCTTCCTGGACCATGGAGCCCCAGACCTGCACCCCCACGGTGCAGAGCCAGAGGTGCCACTGAAGGGGCCCCACGTTCCAAAGTCACAGTCCAACAAGGAGACAGATGAAAGAGGCAGCTGTGGGGCGAAAGGCAACAAGTGGAAAGGGGAAGGCAGGCGGCGGGGTGGGCAAGGAACGAATGTGAGCCGGCTGCCCAAAATCCCCATCCTCCCTGGTCCGTGTTGCGCGGATGCTTTGGTTCCTCACACGTAAAGGCAAAGATAGAGTGCTCCTCTACATGGTGGCTTGTGCCTCTGTTCTGGTTTCCTCCAGGGTAATTTCAGTGGGCGCTTCGGAATGGGAACCTAGAACAGAACAGAAGCAGAGTTGGAAGGGACCTATAAGGCCAGCGTGTCCGACTCCCCACTCCATTTCCACTTGTGGTCACCCATCCAGCTGCAGGCCCTCACCTTTCCTGCTTAGCAAAGGTGACTTGACATGCTCACTCCAGGTATAGCTATGCAGGCAGACAGAAGAGACTGGGCCTATTGGCAGGCTACCAGCCTCTCTGGTGGTTGGGCTTGTTTAGCAGGCATTTCAAAGTGCTGGTTCCTACAGCTAGCCGGACAACGCTGAGAGGTGCAGCCTGGCACATCTGCCATGTGCCAAGTTGAGCGGAAGCTGTATGAGCAGGGACTGTATTTTCGGCCTCCTTGCTAGAAGCAGGGACACCCCTCGGTCTTATGGGCTCTATCCCTGCCCGCCTGTGGAGCTCCTCCAGTGTAACAGCAAACAACCTTGCCAGAGAAACGGAGAAGGCTTGGGAGGTGTTATTTTTAACAGAAACACTCCTATTTCAGGCTCTCCCAGCTGGGCAGCGATGCTCTCCTCCAGGATCCTCATTTGATCCCGCTGATTTCATTTTCCGCTCTCGTCTAGCTAACAGTTCAAATGGGACATGCTCAGGCCACCATGGGCTGTGTTGGCAGAAAGGGGGTCAGCCCCCTTAGGGGTCTACGTATGGCAGCTTCAGGGTTGCTCCCCGGACATGCCAGTGCCTCTCCCTTTTCTCAGTGGGCCCATCTGGGCTCTCTTCGGGTCCATACTGGTCACCAGGACAGGCCACTGCAGGGCATGACGACACACCGCCAAGCCGCAGAAGCCCACTCCATGAAGCGTTCAGGCCAAAGTTCTCAGCTTACTTTCAGCAACCCCGGTAGAGCGGCCGTTCGCCAAAGATGCAGCTGGAACCACAGCCGTCTCCCCAGCTGTTTCCGCCAGCGGATCCTCTTCTTCCGAGTCCATCAGCACAAGCATATCACTCGCATCACGGTTCCTACAGGCAAGATCGAAGAACCATCAGAAAGCCCGTTTTCTGCTTCCCTTCCTTGACACCCGTGGATACAAGATGATCCAGCAGAGGTTGCTTAGCGCTGGATCACGACCAATGCAGCTGACTGTGTGGCAGACCAGGGGAAGGAAGGAAATCCATTGGGAAGGGAATCGATTGTGTTTTGGGGTTTTGCATAGTGGGGCTTCCATTTCAGGGAAGACTCTCTCTTTCAGCTTTTGGGACGAGTTTGGGGGACTCCAGGTGCATGGACAGCTACCTGGATGATCACACCCCCTTTCCGAAGCCTTTTCTTCAACCACTGATCCGTTCGTGGCATCCTGGCATTGCTGTCTCTCCTCCCACACTCTAAAAGGCCAAAAGGCCTTCAGTTACCAACGGTTTTAGGAAGCAATTTCAGGGCCTCCTGACATCAGCAAGGGGCACAGGATCCTTTGGAAGGGCAAGCAAGATGGTCCTGCAACCCTGATGCCGGAGCTCTGAAGGCTGAAGCCCTCCCCTCCCCACCTCGTGGCTGGCATGAAAATAACCAGCCGTCTGGCCTTGGAGAGGGCAAATGTGCCAGAGATAAATGGGAGAGGGAGATGCCAGGGAGAAGGTGGTGGGAGGAAGCATCTGTATATACCAAACCCTTCTTCCTTCCCTTCCGCTCCTCAGGACTGTATCTCTAGATGGTCAAAATGGCCAGCTAAATAAAGCACACAGGGAAAGGTACGGTGGTGAATACCACCACCACCACCGCCAGTGGCTGGCTCTGGCCACCGGTTGCCTGGATGGCTCCCCCTTCAGAAGCTTCCCAAATATTGTGAACCCGTCAGAGACCATCAGCTATTGGATGGTAGAGAAATCCATAGATATCATAAGTAAGACAAGCAACAATATGGAACTGCTTTTGTTAGCAAGTTTGGCTCCACGCCTCGGACCTGCAGATGGCAGTTCCGCACAGGACGCTGCCTTGCATGAAATTGCGAGACTTTTCGTCCAGCCTTCCCCAGCCTGGTGACCTCCAGATATTCTTGAACACCTTCCAACATCCTTGCCCACTGGCCAGGACTCAGTGCTTATGGAAGCAGAATCTGAACTGCCTTGGAGGACAACCTGGTGGGGGAGGCTGTGTCTTCTGACTGGCAATGGTTCTGGGTTTCGTGCAGAGGTTCACCCACCGCCACCCTGCCCCTCGGAAGACATCCTGAAGAAACAGATACTCACCTGAGTATGTACTCTGGAAGAGAGAGAAAGACGACAGTTTAGTTAACATGGAAGCTTTTGTTTTATCAGTCAAGTGCTTCAAGAGATGGCAAAGAACACCCTTAATTCTTCTTCTACCACATTCAAGAAACTGAGAGTGCGCATTATTTCCAAATCCTGATTTGAGATAACCAGAGCTTGGTATAACTGGGCTAGACTACAGTAATTTTGTCTATGTGGGTGTACCCTTGAAGACAGTTCAGAAACTTCAGTTGTCACGGAATGAAGTTTCCTCCTTGGTGGGCAGAAGATGATGCAAAGAGACAGTGCTATTCCGAAACAGTGGCATTGATGGGCAGTTTGCTTCTGAGCCTAATTTGAAGAGCTGGTTCTAACCTTTGGTCTGGGTTCTGATTATCTCATTGAATGCTACCTTGAATATGCCTCTCCATAAAGGCATATGCCTCTCCTGCAGGAAAGATCTTCTGGGGATAATGCACTATTAATATCTCCTGTGACTCAGGTCTTTTGGTTTCTTTTGCCTTCCAGCTCCACTTCGGGGCAGTTCCCAAATTTTTCCAGTCATGGAAGCTTTCTGAAGACTTTTGTTTTCTGTGGAACCCTAACTCTATCCCTGTTTTTTTTTTACTAAGCATTGTGAACCCACAATATTCGTCCTTCTTTCATCTGCTCCTATTGCCTGAGTGCTTTGCATAACACAGTAAGTTTGGAAATAAAGAGAAAACATTTTAAATATAATGAATGAATAAAGCGATTATATGGTCATATCCTGAATGAATGCTTTCGATTGTTCCCAACACTATAAAACCGAGTCCTAGGAACCAAACAACATGATGCCTTTCCTTGTTTGCTACTTGGACAATCAAATAGTTGTCCTCGAGTGGTTTCATTTTAAAATCTATTTTAAATTTGATTTTTGAGGTTTTTGCAGAACCCTGGGGTTCTGTGGCACACGGTTTGGGAACCGCTGCTCTAAGTGGCTCTTACCTTTAGGGCACCAGTGTGGTCCTGCATACAGGAGGACACCAGAAACGATCAGAATTCCCACGAGCAAAAGGACCACAACCACTCCCACGATGCCCGCGATGTTCACTGGCTCTGTGCTCAAACAAGAGAAGCAGTGACACAGCCTTGGATATTCAGGATGCGACTTTTGCTCATTTTGACAGAGGAGGGGCCTGCCCTGCCTTTTCCAGCATGCTCTGACCAGCACAGAATCCCGCTTTGCCTTTATTTCAGCGGCATAGCAACACAAGTTCCTCCAATTGTGTTGGACTAACACCTCCCAGCAATGCAGGACCACACGGCAACACCCTCCACTGCCCGGGGATGATGGGCATTTTAGTCCAAGCCATCTGAGGGACACGGACTGGGAGAAGCCGGGTTTATCTGCCTGTTTGGGGCAGCCCTGCAGCCACAGTGCCTGGGCCAGAGCAAGAGGCAGAAAGCAGGCCGGTTGCAAGGGTGGAGATGAGGACCAAGTCCAGGGATGCTTGCCCATGGGTCCCTGCTGGGATGCCCATCCTTGGCAGGTGCCCAAGCAGGTTGAGCCTGGGCACCAGTTCCAGCCCTCAAAATACACCCTTGGAGTTCTTCAGTTCTGTCTCTGCCTGTTGTTCCTGGGGGATCCCCAGATCAGAGAACGAAGCAGATCCCCTGAAATCGGCCACCCTTCGCTTTCGTGGTGAAAAGGGAGCCATGTACCAGTTTCTCCCAAGCCCCATGGAGAAGGACTTGGACTTGCCAGAAGGGCCGGGACGCTTGGCCTCTCTGGCTCATCCACCATCATTTCCCGACCTGCCACCATCCTGCAGTTCAAACCTTGCCACTTACCAGTCACCACTAGGTAGGTGTACGTCACCCGCAGCCCGAGGGGGTTCTCAGCCTTGCAGACGTAGTAACCTGCGTCCAACGCATGGGAGCAGTTCTGGATGGAAAGGATGGAGGAGTTGCCCGTCTGCTTGATGAGGAACCTCCCGCCTGACCGGATCTCTGTCTCTGGCTGGGAGAGGTTTCGTAACCAGGTGACCCTGGCTGGCGGATTGCCGGCTGTCAACTGGCAGGTCAAGGTGGAAGCTCTCCCAACAAAACAGCTCCTCATTGGGTCGGAAGAGATCTCCGGGCCCTCTAAATCCAGCAGAACACAGGGGAGAGAAGGAAAGGTGTACGCTGAGAAATCACCTGACCTACCCGACCTCACAGGGTTGTTGTGAGGATAAAATAGCAAGGAGAGGACTGTGGGCGAGAACTGCTTTGGGCTCCTTGCAGGAGGAAGCGAGCGCGGTATCGGTGTAACACCAAGCAAGCAATAGGTCCGGGAAGCATCTGGTCTTTTGGCCACAACTATACCTGCCAGTGGCCAGTGTTAAACAGGAGCAACTTGGCTTGCTTGCCAGGGCTGCCCGGAGCGACTGGTCTCTTGCAGTGCAAAATGCTTTCTGCACATTGTGGTTCAGGCTGCAACAGACGGTCCCAAGAGCAAGACGACAGTCCTGCTTTGGGCTAGCAGACCCCAAGCGGATGATCCCGGCCAACTGCTCGACTCACCCAGCTGCACGGTGCAGGCTCGGCTTCCTTCTGGATCCACCAGGTGGCTGCCGTGGCAGGTAAAGGCCTTCCCCCGGAGCAGGTGTGAGCCGCTCAACACAGCCACAGCGGAGTCCTCTGCAGCGGTAGTGTTGATGGCCCAGCTCAGATTGGGATGGGTTTTCCACTGGAGGGTGGGGTGTGGGTAGCCCCCTGGCCAGCTGCAGAACAGCTGCACCCCACCGGGGTCCCCGGTGGAGGTCTCAGCCCAGCATCGGGGTGGTGCCGGTGGAGGGTCTGGAAGTAAAACCTTATAAAATTAACTGGATACCAAAAGCAGCCCACGTTGGAACGGCTAAACCCTGTGGAGAAATCTGGGAACAATTCATACCATTTCAACAAATGCATTTATCCTGATAGTAGAGGGCTTTAAAAGGATAAGTTCCTGGAGAAGTTGGTTCTGAATCCTTCTAGGGCCAGAACACACCACCCGCTTCTAAAGAAGGAAGTCTCTGTGGGCTCGGGAAGGGCAGGGTACGAAATGCCAGATTTGAAGACATACAAACAATGCTTAGCAAAATCTCTCGGCAGAGAAACCCCTCCAAAGGCACCCAGGAAGAACTGGGTACGCTAAGTTGGTGTGGGACCCTCAGAACAAACCATGAGAGAGGCCAAATGGAACAAGGTTATCCTAGAAGAAGGTACAACTGAACAAGAGCACTCCATGCTGCAACATTTAGTTGCAGTCTAGTTATTATGGGTAGTCTTCAGTGTTCGTGGTATGCAGAGTAGACCCACAGCACTTAATTAAGTCCCGGCTAATTTAAGTCCCATTCATTTCACAGGGCTTATTCCCCCTGGGACTAAAATTGGATGCTCTATTGATTTCTGGCACAGACCTGTGAACAGACAGGAGAATGTCCTACAATACCCAGCATCCCCAGCCAGCATGGAGAATACTAGGACTCTTTTCTGTTGAAACATGTGTAGGATCGTCCCCTTAATTGTCCCCTGCTTTTCCACCAGGAAGCAGCTGTTAAGCCAGCTAAGAATAATAAATATCATGTAAATAATACTAAACCGATCATGCAACAAGTATCTTGAATCCACAATTTAAAAACAATTAAAAACAAAAACTGTTTGTGTCTAGTGTCCACTTGTTTATAATAAACCAAGAGGATTCCTTGCAAGAGGAAAAAAGGCAGGATAAGAATGTAACATAAGAGTGCTAATGTTTGTATTTAGCTTTATACTCTTTGGCCGGATTAGACAGGATTAGAAGAAGGCCTACAGCTGTCCAATGGCCCATTCAGGGAGTTTAGGACTTTTCTAAACTTTGCAAATTTGCACAGAATTATGCCATTCATGAGTATGATGCCTCAGACAAGGGGCGGGGAATGCCTTAATGATGCAAATAGACTTAATATCAGCACCACGTTTCAGCCTCTGCCTGCCTGGACTTAGCCCCAGAACCTGCTTTTCAGTGCAAGGGTCCCACCCTGGAACAAGCAAACAAACCAGATGCCTTTGAGCTGTCTTGTAATACGAGACTAGTCGGTCACGCTCCAAGGTTGGGCGTAGCTGCAGAAAGGGCAGAGTCAGGGAGACCAAACTCTCTCAATACCTATCGCACCATTTTAAAAAATGAGGTGGGGAAAAAGCATTCCTGTAAGTTCACACACAGATCCACCTTGGTTTTACTTTCCTTTGCAAACAAAAAGCCCTGATGCATTTCAGGGTGTTTCTCTTAATAGTCTGATCAAGACATAGAAACAGAGCGAGTCAGAAGGGGTTTCCCGGGCCTTCTAGTCTGACCGCCGGCTCCAGACCAAGGCTGTCTTTTCCCAACCAGTAGGCCTGGGCATGGGACGCAGCCTTGCCCTGGGCCAGGATCTCTCTTGGGCCATCCCTGGCATTAGCATTAATACTAATCATGGCAAGAATATTTTAATCATAGGAATATTAATATAGTTTGTAATCGTTCCATAGTGTTTAACAGGTAGACTTTGGAATTTGAAGTCTGTCTATCCTGGTTTAGGCTCAACATTAGCTGACAAATGGCCTTTTCCCATATTGAACCAGGGTGCTTGAAGGGGGGTGGGGGTCCTCCAGGTACCCCTTCCTTTAGGTGGTGGTGTTCAAGGGCTGGAGCATCCAACTAGTTGCTGCTCAGCTGTGAAGCTTACAGGGTGGCTTTGAGCCAGTCACTGCCTCTCAGACTGACCTACCTCACATGGTTGCTGTGAAGATAACAATGGAGAAAAGATGACTGCGGGAGCCACCGTGGGCTTCTTGCAAGACCCCCCAAAATTGTGCAAGAGGAATATGATTATACTTATAGGCAGAATAAATACCTTTGTAAATGTTCTAAGTAATAAAGAACAAAACAAAATCTATCTGGACTTATCAGCAGGAGCTTCCCTCAGCTTGGTAACCCCCAGAGATGTTGGACTACAACTCCCATCAGCCCACATATTGCCCAACTGGCAGGGGCTGCTGGGAGTTGGGAAAAGAAACCTCCATGCCATGGACTGCCTCAGAAAGTCAGAGATCTGTGCTTGCATCACCAGCCTCAATTTGGCACTGGAGAGTAGGAGTGGGAAGCCATCATCCCTGGGCCAGCGAAGCATGCAAACCCACATTGCAATTTCCCAGAACACCCTGAAGAGATGCTATGGGCATTGTGGGAAATGGATGGTCCACATTCAGGGAAGAATATTATTTAGGGCTAGGCAGTGGGGCAAGGAACCATCTCATAAGAATTTACTTCATCCACATACGGGACAGTGGTGAAAGTTTTGGGCTGGGACTCAAGAGATTCAGCTTATTGTCCTCCCTTGGCCATTAAGTTCACTCACTGGGCGACTTTGGGCGAGGCGCTGACACTCTGCCTGACCTGCCCACAGGCAAGCCAACATTTTAATTGTCTTCGAGTGATGTCACAGCAGAAGAGGGAATTAAATGGTGGCCCAGGACAGCAAGGAAGTTGGTTTACGCCCCTCGGGTAGCTGCCAGAGACTACTAGGAGTTGAGCCTGGAGCTGTCTAAAACTTCCTCGGATGCAATGAGCTGTTCCTCTTGGCTCCTGGCTGCAGGACCGAGCATTCATAGGGCAATATTTCCACCGCAGGGATCCGCGAGCATCACTCCAGGATACTTACAGTAGATCAAGACTTCGCGGGTCACAGTCACCCGACGATGGCTGAGCGGGTTGGTGGCCGAGCAAGAATAATTCCCTTGGTAGGAAGGGAGCATGTTATGGAGGACGAAGTAGCCCAGGGAGCTGTTGACCGTGGCAAAGAGCTCGTGGGTGGAATTGGGCTGGCTGAAATCCCACTCCGTGGTGGGTTCCGGCCGGGAGTCGCTGCTGCAAGTGAAGTTGAGGACGTCGTGTTTCTTTGCGTAGAGCGTGCCATTCGGCAACGGCGTCGTGGGAAAGATGCTGACATTCACCCTGCTGGGGCCACCTGGAAGGTGAGAGGAAAAGGCTTGGTTTACCGATATCGTCACAGGTCCCTGGAGCACCGCAACGGTGGAATAAAGCCAAAAATGCCAGGTTCACCTCAACAACTAGGCATACAATTCTGGGCATATCTTACATTTCCCAGCATTCCCCAGCCAGCCATGCTGACAAGGGGACATGGGACTTCTCGGACTGAATTTCCCCTGGGTAAATACAAGCGAGACAGCAGCAGCATCACAACCAAAATGGTGTGCTTTCTGATCGCAACTGCCCCATATGCACAAGGCTAGCCAGGACTGTCTTGAAGATCTTCTTAAGACTGGGAGAAGGCAAATAGCAGTTCAACAAGCTCACTAAATGGGGATGCTCCAAAGCCAAGGCACCACCACAGAAAAGGCCCTGCCTCGTAAACTTAACTATAACACAGAGAC
The DNA here is from genome assembly GCF_004798865.1 of Varanus komodoensis. Taxonomy (NCBI): domain Eukaryota; kingdom Metazoa; phylum Chordata; class Lepidosauria; order Squamata; family Varanidae; genus Varanus; species Varanus komodoensis. Next base: position 81,227 of record NW_025336169.1, on the reverse strand, counting down.
AACCTTCCACACCCTGGTGAGCTCTGTGTGTTGGATGCCAACTCCCATCAACAGCCAAGCTGGTTGGCGTGCTGAGAGTTGCTCTGCCACACCCTGGATGGATGGCGGTCAGGGTGCTTTCTCTTACCAGTCCCAGATCCAACATCTGACTTTTAAAAGGTTGACGCTCTAAGGGTAACACAATCCCCACGGCCTTCAACATGTCTGATGAAAATGGGAACGTGCTCCTAGTTCTCATGCCCAGACTCACTACCTGAACATACCTGTCCTCCCCACACAAACACACTTCCCGCACATTGCAAAAACACCTGCTCTTCCCCCTAGCCCTTGCACTGGTTTTTCTCTGCGACTTCCTTCCTCCACCCACGGAAACCCTAAACACCCTGTTTATTGCTTTTAAAAACAATGCAGAGAGGCCTAGATGCCCAGAGAAAAACTCCAACAGTTGCAATGCATGAAACAGAAGGCTGTCCGTTGCTCAGTGGCTTAACCTTGATGAGCAGCTAGGAACACCCTGGACTAAGAGGCAAGAGACGTCCAAATCCCCGCACTGAGCAGCCGGGAGTTCTGACCTCCAAGGCAACAGCCCATCAGCTGGACTCTGGACTCCCCTCCTCACACCTGGGCTGCTGCAGATGTGTTGATCCGAATAGCACCAGATTGGGAGAGGCAGCTGTATGCCCTCCAGATGTTTGGGACTGCCAGCCCCTCATCAGCCCCAGCCAGTCAGGGATTAAGGGAATCATAGTCCCAAACATCCCCTCCCCTGCATGCAAGCCAAGTCCCCCACATCTTGTCCTGCTCAGTCCACACCACTCCGAGGCCCAGGGGAGGCATGCGGACACACAGGAAGGCACCCGGAGGTGTCCTTCAGAGCAGTCTGAGGAGGTGCAACCCTCCCTCCAGGACACGCACACCTGCCAGCCTGCCACACCTTGAGAACACACAGGAAGGCCCACTTGGAACAAGGCCAGGATGCGGGAAGGCCACTCAGTCAGCTAAGAACACAGACCAGCCACGGGGCAGATGCCCGTGCCACCTGGGCAGAACACGTCGCAGAGGCGGTAGGCTGAGCGCAGCAGCACGGTCCCTTGCAAGCCAAACGTCTCGTGTTCCCTTCCAGGCACCTGGTGTTATGGCCACCACGAAGAGGATCTCCGGGAGCATGTTGCAGAAAAGCTTCTCCCTGCTTGTGAACCTTGGTATTGCCAGCAGAATCTACTTCGACCGACCTGTGGGATCTCTCTTGGGGTTTTGTTGCTGATTTCACTCAATCCCTCAAGGTCCACCAACTAGAATAAGGAGAGCAATAGCAGCTGGCAGGGCAGGGCAGGACTGAGCAGAAACCGGGCTCCCCAGGGAGCATCCTTTGAAATAACCCTCCTGCACAGCATCTGTACCTCTGATGAGAGATTCTAGCACAAATGCGGAAATCAACCAACAGAGATGGAATCCAAAGCAAAACAGTTACAGCTTGTTTGAAAACCTGTGCGATGCCACTTTAGGAGACCTTTGGTGGCTCAACTTTGTGTAAGGCCAAGGTTCCATGCTCCTAAATGCTTATGTGCACCAGTTGCTGGGGAACATGGGTAGGAGAGTGCTGCTGTACTCACACCCTGCTTGTAGGATCCTGTGGGCAGCTGGCTGGCCATGGTGGACACAGAATCCTGGTCCCAGACGGACTCTTGGTCTCATGTTGCTGGTCACTCCAGCAAGCAAGCCAGCCAGCTGCCTCTTTGCACCATGAAGTTGGCCTGTTTGAAAATATTCCTCCAATGCAGCGGTTACCATGCCTGACTCAAAGAGCTGGGGATCATCTTCAGAATCCTAAAGGTGCAATCTTGCAGAAATTTAGACAGAAAAAGGGCCATGTTTCTGTCTAAGCTTGCATACAGCTGCACGCTAAAAAGCTGACGGGCTACTTGAAGCAGCACCTGCAGTCCTGCCTGATTACTAAGAACATCTTCAAAGGCTCTTTTCTCGGGGCCGCTACTCATAACATGGGATGGGTGTCTACCAGGCAAACAGCCTTTTCGGTACTGGCCTTCTAGTCTGTAAAATGCCCTTCCTGAGAGATCAGCCTGGAGCATTTTGGATACCAAGATCTTCTCCTTTAATCTGGCATTTAACCTTTAATCTGCTGCATCGATTACTCCCTGGCTTTTTAAGTACCATTATGGTTTTAGTGTTCCAACATTTTCATGGCTGGATTTATCAATTTGATGATTCTAACTGCTCTGAGGGCATCTGACAATGCTGCAGAAGGTAGGCTTCATCGATTCATCCATTGCCCCAGGTTGATCTCTGCATGAAGCACTTGGTCCGAGTCGAGTCGGCAGGACTCCTCCTCCTCCTCCTCTGCAAGGAGCACAACGGGAGGGACGCCAACACTTACTGGCCACAAACAGCTGGATTCTGTGCATGTGATCTGTCCTGTTCAGCACTTCCTTGCAGGTGTAGTTGCCTTCATCCTGCAGGCGAAGCCCCAAGATATGCAAGGAACTGTTCCCGACCAAGGAGAAGCGCGCGTCGGTGGGCAGCTTGCCATCCGAGGAGAAAAGTATGGGGATGGAGCCAGGCTCTCCATGAAACCAGTCCACCTTGACCATCCCCAGGGACACATTCCTGCACACCAGGGTCACATCCCCATCGGCTTCTCCAACCACCAGCTCATCGGTGCCTGCGAAAGGGAAAAAGGAAAGTTAGTTTCCATGTACGCTCTTGTGCAAAGTCTCCAATCATGCCATGGCTGGCTCAAGGTTTTGGAGGGCCTTCAGACAAGATACCCTCAGTGGGCCCTCTCCCATTCCTGACTGGGCCAAAACAGTGGTTGCTGTTGAGCCATAGGCTATCATGTTGTTTGGACACAGCTGCACTAAGAAGCTGTGGCTTGTCAACCATGAACAACACAAGAGTTTTTGGGTTGCAAACCATGGGTTGGTCAACATGGTTGTTATCGTAGCTGAGTTCAGGCGACAGGATAATCCACATTCCAACAACAACCACCCATGGCAATTTCCATGACAGCGACATTCAACCCCTTGAACCCAGAAGTCCACCCAGTACCTTCTCACCACCATGACCCCCAGCTGCTCTTGCTTCTCATCCTTTCTGCTACTGGCCCTGAACCATATCCCTCTTTCCTTTCCAGGAAGAGACAGGAATCTCTTGGCATCCCAAAAGAAGCTTTCTTTGGAACTCTCAGGGCTGAACTTGAGCAGCTGCCTAGAAAGAGTCACAAGTGGAAGCCAGGAGCTTGTGGGTCCAGTGGGTAGTCAGAACTAAAGAGCCCAAGCCACAGAAGAAAACGGGAAGTCAGGTAGAGGAGCAAGCCAGGAATCAGACATGAGGGATACATCCAAACTCAGGAAAACCTTCCTGCTCCAGCAACCCTGAGATAAAGCAAAAAACCTTCCTCCTTGTCAAATAAGTTCAATGGCTGGCAGGAATGGGCAGAGACCACCCAGGGTTAAGGCACAGGACCCCAATCTTTTTGGGTCAGTGGGCACATTTGGAAGTTTGCGTCTCGTGGGTGCTTGCGCAAAATGGCTGCCATTGTGGCTAGTCACGCAACACACATCTGCCAGAAGGCAAACCAATGAGACTAAAAGAAGCACGTAAATCAATAAATTGCCTAGCAACAGTGACACATGCATTGGTTACTTCCCGGTTGGATTTCTGCAATGCGCTCTACCTGGGGCTGCCCTTGAAGACAGACCGGATAGTTCAGATGGTGCAAAACAGAGCAGCCAGGCTGCTGATGGGGACTGGGCATTATTCTCATATAACCCCAGTCCTCTATCAGCTTCACTGGCTTCCCATCGAAGTCCGGGCTCAATTCAAGGTGCTGGTTATTACCTATAAAGCCCTTAACAGCTTGGGACCTGGATACCTAAAAGAATGCCTTCTTCAATATTTGCCCTCCCCGCCTGAGATCAGCAGCAGAGGCCCTCCTCCGGGAACCCTCCATGAAAGACATCAGGAGGCAAAGTACCCAGAGGAGGGCCTTCTCTGCGGTGGTGCCCCATCTGTGGAATGCGCTCCCCAGAGAGGTCCACCTGGCACCTTCGTTATTTGTTTTTCGGCGCCAGGTTAAGACCTTTTTATTTCAGCAATATTTTAATAAGTTTTAATATTGTGTCCTGTATGTTTTTAACTGCAGCCAGTGTGAGTCGATAATTTATTCATGTTATATTTTATTGTATTTCATTTATGTAAGCCATCCTGAGGCTTTCATGACAGGACGGCATATAAATATTTTAAATAAATATATCCGTAAAGATGACAGCACCTTCCCTTTTTAAAAACATTTCAAAAATATGAAAGAATTAAATTTAAATCAGGAGGAAGGGAAAGGGAGTCTGGTGGGCACCAAGGGAGATGTCAACTGGTACCATATTTGGTGACCTCAGGCCTGCAGGGCTTCCACTGAGAAAGCTGTCACTTATGGCTCAGATCATACACTATAACAGCTCTCAGGAAAGAGGAAACCAGACAGCAGTGAGGATGCAACTGTACAAGAAGTTCCTGGAGGGCATTATTAGCTGGCTCACTGGCATGTTACAGCTGAGCATTTTTGCAAAGAGGTGAGCTATTAAGGTATTACTAAGCCATTGTTCCTGCGATTAAGCTTTCTCTTAATGGCCATTTAGGTCCAACTAATGCGTCCAGCATTTTTCCTTTGGCTGAAGCTCAGATCTCTCAGAAGCTGCCTTTATTTATCCATGAACAAAGGTTGCGTCCTTCCACTAGCCTGGGAGGAAGTCCCATTGAACTCAATGGGAATTACTCCAGAGCAAATGTGGCTAGAATTGCACTCATCATGAAGCTGAAAAGGCTCCACCCTGAACTATGAAAGGGAAGCTGTTATTACCTAGCCATGCCGTCAATGTAACGAGAGCCCTTGTATTTTTAAAACAAATGGGCCACACCAACCAGCACTGAGCCGGGTTTCAAAGGTCCCCTGCGGTGTCTGAGTCTGGCCCAGATTAAAACTCTGGGGGAAATAAACCTTGGCACAATGAGGAAATCAAGGAGCTGCGAAAACAAAAGATTACCTACTTTCAATCAGCAAATATCAGTATTAGTACTGCTTCCGCCACTGCAGTAATACAAGCAAAAATCTACCAGAAAGAAAACTACCCAACCAGTAGCAATCATGCTGATTACATCAGTAGCCCTGATGTGGATTTTTAAATACTGGGTCTTCCAAAAAGAGGTCTGTAGGCCTGTGGACACCTTCCCTGGTGCCCACCGGAATCCCTGATTTTTAATTACCCTTTTATGCTTATGTAAACTAGAGGTTCTGAGTTCCAGCCATCTATTCCTGCCTCTCCGTTCCCTTCTGCAGTTCTCTGTTTTTATTTTCCCACCGATGCTCAGCCTCCTTGGTCACTGAGCATACTCAGTCCTTCTGGGACTATAATTTGTTTTGTTTCGTGGGGGCGGGGGCGGGGGTTTGCAAGCCTTGGGAACCCCACAAGGGCTTGGATACTTCCCTCTCATTTCTCAATGGCCCATTTTAGTTCAGCTCCTGTCTATACACAGCACCTGTTTGAAAGGGTGATGTGTCCAGTCAAGCCATAGCAAGCAGCTTTCAGTTGCAATCAATGCCCTACAGATGAGGAATGTCTGGCCCTCCAGAAGTGGCTGGAATGCAACTCCCATCATCCCCAGCCAGCACAGCCAGTGGGAAGGCTAGTTTGGCAACATCCGGAAGGCCACATAGTCCCCATCCTTCCTGTACACAATTACCTGGGAGCTGGTCTCATGTAATTCAGTGGGACTAACTTCCGAGTTGTCATTCCAGGCCACTGCCAATCCCATTGATTCCAATGGAGAGATAATCATGTATTTAAGGTTATCATTCTATGCATTTTAGACTGAAAGAAAAGTCCCAGGATTCCCCAGATGGCCATGCCTGTGGGACTTTAATTCCCATCATCCCTCACTACCAGGAAAAAAATCCCAATCCAATGAGGGGCAGATATATTCAGCAACCATGGCAAATCAAGCCATTCAAATCCCTCTACAAATGTGAAACAGGAATAGCTCAGTTCAGAACCGGGCATTAAAAATAAAAAACACGATTATTTAACACCATTAAAAGATCCCTAAATGCATTCTGGAAGCATAATTTGTAACAGGGCAGTGAAGAAAGTTGGTATGAAAGTTTCAGCTATAGCCAGCCAGAACAAGGGAAATTACATTAATATCACTGTTGCCAGTAAAAAACAAAAATTCAGAGGTAGACTGGTTGAAATGTTTGCTCCATTAAGAAATAATAAAAAATGTTTGCCCCAGAACAGAATCCTTTGTTCCCAGTTCCTGACTCTAAGGAGATGATTTCAGGGAGCGTGACCAGCACAGAGAGAAATATTAGTTCTCGGGGGAAAGAATTGATTGTAAGCACCTAGAGACAGGGACTTGTCCTTTGTAACTTTGTAAAGTCAAATACTCTCAGATGATACTATACAGACTACAAATAGACTAAAACAAATGCATTTTTCTAAATGTTCCTCAAAGCTTGTTGGCCCCTGGAAAGATTTCTCAGAATAGCAGTTTGTGCTCAGAGCTTTCCAGAGCTTTAAAACTAATGCTCTCTGTCCCATGGATTGATATTTTTACCAAAAAATCAAATAGCGACGAATTGAGCAAAAGCGAGCCCATTCTCATGGCTAGAGGCCAAAATCACTAGAACGTTGCGCCGGTTCGAATTCGGGCCCAGTCACAACCCCTGCAGACCAATTCGGACTGTTTTGCCGGCTTTAATTCTTTCCTTTTCCCCTTCCACCCTGCAGCGTTCCCCTTCCCCTTCTCCTGCTTCTCCTCCAAGCTGCTTTCTTGTGCTTAGCCAGAAGATTCGCTGCAAGCACCCCAGCCCTGTCACGCCCCCCCCCCAACTCCTCTGCTAGTGACAGAGCCCAGAAAAGTGCTCCGGAGCTGTCCAGCCCGTAACCCGCAGTGTAAGCACCAGGAAGTGCGGCGAGACGGATCCACTTCGCGGCTGGCAGGTTTTGGCAAACCTGTTCCAGAATACTTGGCTGGGGGGAGCCGATCCTGCCCGAAATTAGCCCGGTATCTATACATTGGGAGGAAGAGAGGGGAGGCAGGTGGGCTAGAAGCGGGGCTCGTCGCTGGCTCGGTGGGAAGAAGTTGGCGGCGTATAAACGGCGCCCTCCCCTCTGAAGGGGGCTCGCCCACCCCTTCAGCCCCGCAACTTCCGAAGTTGGGAAGGGGGTGGGGGGGAAGGCGCGTCCCCGAGCGTGCCTGTTTCGTGGGGAACCCTCGCGCATTTCCCGTGGGGGCGCAGGGAGCCCGCGCGCAAAGCAGGCGAGCCCCGCGGGACGCGCGCCGCCCCGTCCCCACGTGCGCCTGCCCCCTCCCGCGTACCTGCAGCGCCCTTGCCCGGGCCGAGGGCCAGGGCCAGGGCCAGGGCCAGGACGAGCACCGCGGCCAGCCCGCTCGCCATGGCAGCCGGGACCGGAGAGGAGCCGGAGCAACCCGGCGCTGCCCCCGCGGGCTGCGCTGGCGAGGGACGAGGCGGGGAGCCTCTCGACACTGCCCCGCCCCGCCGGGGGCGGGTCTGCGCCGGGTATCGCCGCCGGGCCGCCCGCTCGCCGCCGTCTCCTCCGCCTAGCGTCGGTCCTCGGAAGCGCGCGCCCCAGAAGGAGGGAGCCTCTCCGGCCCGGGAGACCAGGCCGGGTGCCCACCGGGGCGGTGGAAGGGACGGGCCGACACAACGGCTTGCTTGTGCCAATGTACGGGGGCACGGAAGTCTCTCTCTGTGCGTCTGAAAGGAAGACACGCATATGGGTAGAAAGGGCAGAAGGCAGAAAGAAGCCTCTGCCTGTGCGCATCCAAGTTTCATCACCTTTGCCTTGTTTTTGGAGTTGTTTCCTTGCCTGCTTTTTATTCCTTCTTGCTGTTTTTCCAACTTTTGCTTTGTTGGAGGAACATACCTATACTTTAGTATTAGTATTATTGCTACTACATTGCATTTATATCCCAGCTCTCTTCCTCTTGCAAGGCACTGGAGCAGCTGACAAGCATTTCCTCTCCATTTTCTCCTCTCCCCAACTATAGGAAAAAGTTGTCACAGCAAGGAGCTGAAGCCAACGGAAACCTTAACCTCATATCGGCTGGCACAATCATTGAAATGTAAGACAGCATGCAAATATTCTCAACAAATACGGGCAGCTCCACCCCTCCCAGTATCACTGACTCGCTTGTTAACGGGCCCAGACCCAATTGTGCAGCCTGACATTTCTGTAGGACGGGGGGCTTATCTTCCTGCCCAGAGTACAATGGCAGGTTTGCACCCTCTGAGTACTGGGCCCTGGATAAGGCATGGATTGCAGTAGCTCAGAGAAGTAGCCCTTACTTCATCCTCGTCAGAATTCTGCCCTGCATCGTGCTCATTTCATTCCTTGGCCTTTCGCTTGCTATCCTTTTTCATCTCTTCTGTCAGTTCTTATTAAGCATTGCTGTTCTTTCCCATTGCACTGTCTGGATTATTGTTCAAACAAGGTAGGCTCCCGTGACATCTTGAAGACACACTGAAAGCTCATTCCAGAAACAGTGCAATCCTGTGCATGTTTAAAAAGAACAGATGGCTCTTCGCATGAGTTTCCCTGTAGGTTCTTGTGGATTCTTAGTTGCCTATCCAGAAGAGCAGTGTGGTGTAGTGGTTAAGACTGTGGGACTAGGACTCTGGCAATCAGGGTTCCAGTGCCCTCTCAGCCAGGCAGGCCACTGGGTGACTTTGGGCCGTTCAGAGACTCTCAGCCCAACCTCACAGGATAAGATTGAGAGCAGCAGGAGAATAATGTAAGCCACTTTAAGTTCACTGGGGGAAAGTGGAATACAAATACCACTCTTTATTTTATTGTGTTGTGCTTGTTATAAATATAATAAAAACATTCATTTGCAGTTGCTTTTGTCATTTGCATTGGTGGACACGGCAGTCCTCCCAGCAAGAAAATGGCACTCTGGGCTTGTTAAATTCAGGGCCAAATTCAGTTTGTCTAATAGCAGGGTGCCCCCTATACTTGAATGTTTGCCAATGCATGCTTGAATGTGCTTTGGTTTAAAAAAAAAAGTCAAACAAGGCACTTCCCATATTGGGTTTTCTGCATAAAAAAAAGGAGGAACTGTAATGAATTGTTGCAGTGTATTCTCAGCTACTGGTAGAAAAGTGTCATGGTGCAGGACATGGGGAGCAAGAGGCAAGGCAGAGGCACCATGACAACAGAATTCAAGGTGGGGCAGAGTCCAAGCGCTGGTCAGCACCAGACAGTTTTGCGGTCACGAAAAAGGCTGGAGTCTGGAGCACATGCCAGAGAATAGCAAGACAAAGAAGCAGCCATGCAGAGGCCCAATATTAAGAGCAAAGCAAACAAACAAGTCAGGGTACAGGTACTCGAGTCAGGATAACCAGTCAGGATCCAGGTACAGCAAACAAGGCAAAATGTGACACAACACAACACAAAGGCAGTAAAAACCAAGCCAAACCACCCCACAGAAGCTTCCTGGACGACCAGTTGGCTCTTACGTAGTGCTTACCCCAGGGCTCCCAGCTGGTATCCATCTGGAGACTGTGCAGCTGGCCTGGTTGCTGCCACCACACGCCCCTCTGGAGCGGCCCTGATCCTGGCAGCACTTGTTTAGGGCTCCACTTCCCCACTGTGGAAAAATGATAATACTTCCCAGGAACCAGAAGCTGCACATGTGCTAAGCCAGCATATCAACAACATATTTATAGAGAAAGCCTTTGGTGTGATCTTGGACAAACAGCATCACTCTGTTAGGGAGATAAATTTACAGAAAGCACAGAAGTTGCTTGCAAGCAACCTCCAAGGTTCAAGTGGCAAGGAAAAAATGACCATTTCCATGCAGCAAAGAAGAAATGGGAGGCAGTGTAGTGTAGTGGGTAGAGAGCTGGACTAGAATCCAGGCGATCTGGGTTCTAGTCTCCACTTGGCCACAAACCTCACTAGGGGCCAGTCAGTTACTCTCAGCTTAATCTACCTTACAGGGATGTTGTGAGGGTAAGTGAGGGGTGGATTATGTACGCTGCCTTGAGTTCCTTGGAGGGTAAAGAAGGCAGGATATAAATACAACAAACACATACCTACATAATAAATAAATGAAAGTCTACTCATGAGTATCTAGTGGTTTTGGACTCTTGACACATTCAGAACCATCTCCTCACAGGGAATCAGATGGAGATGATAAATGGATTGCAAGCAAAAGACCTAAGAATGGAACAAGGAAGTTGCAGGGTAGAATTCTGATGAGGATGAGGGGCGGGGTACCTCTCTGGATATCCAGATCTGTGCTGTATTCAGGGCCCTACCATTCAGAAGACCCTGTCATTGTTCCCTGGGCCAGAGGATACATTCCAAATCTTCCAGAAATGTCAGGCTGCACAATTATGTCTGTACCTTTAAGAAATTAATTAGTGAGTCTCAGAGAGGGGTTGCTTGGGTAGGTCTTGTCAGCCTATATAAGGCTTCAGCTGGGTTTTGCTTCTTGCTGAGACACCATCTGTCTGTTGTTGCTGAGAGAGGTCTAGTAAGCAGGCCTTACTGGCGTTCTCAGAGGTCTTGTTTTTCTTTTTATGGTCCGATTGATACTTAGGAACACTTTCTGAGCTCTTTAATTTTATAGGCCTGTAGAATGGAGTATCTCTATTCCTTTCTACTCTCTTTGAGGGGGGAAAGGACTGTAGAAGTTTTATTTAGTTCATTTTTATGCTGTTTAGTAGCCAAAGACTACATGTTAGTTCCTTTTACTTCCACATTTGTATGTACGCAGGGTTATCACTGGGGAAAGGATATAGTTCAGAGGTGGAGTCAAACTTTGCATATAAGACATTTCAAGTTTAATCCCCTATGTTGAATAAGTGCAATTCTATGCACACTTATCTGAGAGTAAGGCCTGTTTAATTGATTTATGTGCATTTCTACTAAAGTGAATCCCATTAAGTTCAGTGGGACTTAAGTCTCAAGTAAACAGATACTTCAGTTAGTTTGGCATAGAGCTGCCAGGATGTTAACATTATGGAGTACACTCCCCAGAGAGGTCTGCCTGGTGCCAACTCCGGGTAAATACCTCTTTTTTTAATAAACTATTTTAATTAACTAATAATTTTGATTAAAATTTTAATAGTAATGCCAGTTTTATACAGTCACTTTTTTCCTCTAAGTTATGAATTGTAGTTTTTGTATTGCTGATGGTTGTTAGTATTTTATAGTGTTTATCTTTGTAAGCCATCCTGAGGCTCCTTGCATAGGATGGCACAGAAATGTTTAAGCTAAATTAAAAGGGACCTGCAGGGACATAACACTGGTCCTCTATTGCTTACACTGGCTACCCATTGAAGTCCAGACCCAATTTAAGGTGCTGGTGATGACCTGTAAAGCCCTAAACAAATGGCTTGGGTCCTGCGTACCTGAAGGAGCGCCTCCTTCCTGATATGCCTTCCTGCCCCTTGAGATCTGAAGTGGAGGAGGGCCTGCTCTGCAGTGGCACCCCAACTGTGGAATATGCTCCCCAGAGAGGTTCCTCTGGTGCCTACGCTGTTTTCTTCTTGGTGCCAGGCAAAAATCTTTCCATGTTTCCATTATTTTAATTGTTAATTGGGCTTGATTGTGGTTTTAATATCTAACCACTGGATGTTGTGCCATTTCTATTTGATTTGTGCTTGTTGTAAACCATCCCGAGATGCCAGTAATAGGATGGTCCGTAGAAGTTTTAAACGAACAAATGAATAAACACGCATAGGATTTTAGCCATGAAACTTTCGTAGATCATCCTGTTCAATTAAGGTCAGTCAGGTGTTCCAGCGTGACTTTTAATGACGGTTCCTCATCTATAGGTGGCAGCAGGTCCCTTCCCAGAGCAGGTGCTCTTCTTTCCAATTCGGGGCGGGGGGGATGAGAGGGGAGCTGCCTCTTCCCAGGTGTTTCGCCTTGCTCGCTGAATGACCAGCTGGGGGGCGTGGTCTTGGGCTTTAAGGCCGAGCCCCACCTGGCTGTAGCCCAAGCACTGATAGCTGCTTTGTGAGCAGCAAGGCCTCCATTCAGAGAGTCGATGGTGTTATGCCAGGTTGCTGTGGGCACTCTGCCCGTGGTCAGAGGCGTCTCGACCGTGGGCCCGCCGAAAGCTGGCTCTGCAAAGGAGCCCTGCGTAAAACGATGCACAGACTCTTTCCAGAGGCTTCGACCCGCACCTTCCAAAAGCAACGAATATTCCCCAGCCCCGGAGGCGACCCCGCCTCCCCGCGAGAGCCAGTAGGAGCGAGACGTGGGGCTTCCGCGAGGCCAGGATTGGAGGAGGCGGCTGCCATTCAGTAGCTACGATTTTCTGCAGATGCTTCTGCGCGCGCCGTGGCTTCTCGCTCGGAGCAAACGCGGCGGCTTCGTGCGCTGGAGTTTTGCGTTTTCTTCTGCAAAAATGCCGGTGGATCTAAGCGAGTGGGGCGGATCGCTGAGCCTCCCGGAGGTAGAGGAGAAGCCTGCGAATCCGTTGCGGGTCTGCTACGGGACGCTGGAAATCGACGAGCTCGGGAAAGTGCTCACGCCCACCCAGGTAATTGAAATGCGCCCCCTCCCCGCGAGGCTGGCCTGCTTTGCAAAATGCAGACCCTCCGTATGCTTTGCGCTTTTTCTTGCGGTCCTTCCTCTCCCTGGCGCCATGTGGGGAAGAGGGGCTGTCGAAGCCCCTACATATTATGTAGTTGGAACACCCCTTTTCCCCCGTTTAAAGCCTGTGCTGGAGAAACAGTGCCCCCCCCCCCGCTCCGTTCGGGATCGGCATTTGCAGATTCCGCTGACCCCAACGCATTGGGAGACAATGGGCATATTTGAACCCCCCTCTAGGCGCAAATAAAAAGAGAACAAGGCGGAGTGGGCGGCCGTATGTAGCCAGGCTTTCTTCGTCTAAGCCCTGGGGTTCAAACGCAAATAAAGCACGTCCTACTGTGGGACAAATTGACGATTTAAGGATGAGGTGCGATCGGCTGTAGGCATTAAAAATGGTGAATTGCACCCAGGCTAGTTCATTTTCGATCTGTCACCGCATCTACAGAAAAATGATGGGCCCATGTAGCCCAGAGAACGCCAAGGATTTATTATTGCTGTCACTGTTATTTTAAAGGCAATGTGTTTGCAATTTTTAACGAATTGCTTTGCAAATATGGCATCTGCTGCAGTGAAGTCCGGGACGGGCCGAGGCAGGCCCCAGTCTTGTCCCGCCTCCTCGCATGCTCAACGGTTGGGAGCCTCGACCGAGGGGGGCGGTGTGTGGCTGGATCTCAAGCGCGCCTTCAAAGCAGCGCCCCCTTTTCGCATGGCGCGCGCGCGCCCAACTCCGACGTGCTCCTAATCACGCGTCGTGGGCGTCTGCGCGCTGGCTTGGCTTACTTTGGTGTAAGCTCGCGTGGCCCGCTTTGGATCGGGACCACGGAGCCCCGGCGGGCGGGGGGCGGCGGCGGCGTTAAACCCGGATACGCACGCGCATTAAGTGCACGCCCCTTTCAGTGAAATGGCACAAGAGAGAAACGGCGTTTGTGGTCTTCATTGCAGGCTGAGAAAGCGTGGGAATTAAAGAAGTGGAAAGGCCTAGGAAGGGGGAATCGAGGCTAGTAAAAACGCCTATTTATGGGTGCCGCTGGTACAAAATAAATCGCAATGACAACTTTTGTGTAGTGGTGTTCTTGGATACTTCTGCAAAAAATCGGTTCAGAGCGGGTCCCGTTTGACCCGAGCCAAGGAACTGAGTAAGTGGCTTAGACCCAAGAGCTTGTTCCCAATTCAGCGTGGGGGTATCAGCCCCCTGCCCCAAATTTGGCTCTGACCTGGAATTAAGCTTTAGATATGTCCAAAGGTGCAGTTCAGAAATAAACTCCAGAGTTTATTTGCTTATGGGAACGATTGCCTTAAGACGGCATTATGTTTGATATTCTGTTTACAAAGCAGAAGTTTAATTTTTTATCTACACTGCAGCACATGTATTTCTACGTTTGAATCTCCCTTAAAACATAGCGTTCTCATGACAACAGAAATAAAACAGCATTTGCTTTTGCTGCCTGGATGTTAAATGCATTTAGGACAGAAGCTTAGGCATGTTTTGATGTGTATCCAGCTAAACATGTGTAGGATTGAACCCTGTGTATGGGAAAGGACCACCATGTAGTATGGATAAGAATAATATATACATTTAAAATAAAACAAAATGAGCATCTGTAACCATATATATGTTGGGATGGCTGCCTTGAATAAAATCATCTTAAAATTAAGGAGGGGGATGCGGTGAGCAGTAGCCATTCCAGGGACATCCAGACTGGGGCTCACAGCAGGGCCTTTTTAACCACTGCCCCATCACCTCCCATTCTCTGAGTGGTTTATTTCGAGCCCCTGAACGTTGGCCCCAAATACAGCTAAGATGCACCATTGGATACGCATTTGCTCACATCAATCTGCCCTTGTCCTGGTGTCTCCATTTTGTAATTCCCAACCCTCAAATATTGCTTTTTGTGTAAGTATTCAAGGCAGCCAGTGAACCTCTGAGGCCTCCCTCATGGCATCCTGCCTGCTGCTTTGCACAAAGCTCATCCCTTTCTAAGGAAATGTCCTTGCCTCAGCTAGTAAATTGCAAAGACAAGGCTATGGCATCAAGGAAGGGCATGCTTGTCCGTCGTGCTATTTGGAAATTGGCAGCTTGCTGCAGGCCTTTGTTTAGAGCCGACGTTTATGTTAGTATAGCTTTTGCATGTACTTGTGCTTTCAAAGACGGGTGGAACCTGACTCAAGAAGGTGTAAAGCACCAACACGTAACCCAGTGGGCAGAATGGGGGAGAGATGAGAATCGTGAACATTGGACCAGTTCAGGTCAAAGGCCATCTTCCTCTTCCCGCCTCATCCCCATTTCTTTTGTGTTGTGCCTTCTTGATGGCAAAAAACTGCCTAGTTATTGATTTGTAAGCCACACTGGAAGTCATCTTGGTTGAAGAGTGGGATAAAAAAGGGTTTAATGACTAAAAATCCAACCGATGGCACAGCCGCCTGTGTAAAGGACTGCACAGCCTTGTAAATAATTTACCAGGCTGCAAACATTTTTCCTAGCCCGTTGCATGCTATAGCAGTGCAGGGAAGGAAGCCCTGTTTGGGCTCTGCAAGGAAACAGGGTGCTTCCTGCCTCTGTGGCTGGCACAGAAACTAAGCAGATTGGTGGAAGAGGGGCAATGTAATGCATATTGGCCTGTGTGGAATTTCTGCTCGCCTGTGGTGACCAGCAAGGCTGGGTTTGTATCCAAAGAAGATCGAAGAGAGCCAATATCATAGAAAGCAGAGCCATGATTTTTCCATTTTCTACTACATTTGTGGTCTTTTAAGGCACAATTAGGGTAAATTAGGGCTTTGGTGTAAGAGCCAAAGGGGACATGGGCTATTTCAACACATTTCTCTCCACCTAGATTTGTAGAAGTGCAGCTGGACATATCACCAACAGACTGCATTGGTCAAATTGCTGGACCTTCTGGGTTTTGTGGAAATAAGTAATGTACAGTGTACTCCAGTGATTGGCTGTCCATAGCTTTTCTTTGCTTGGGTACAAATGGATGGAAAAAGTACTGTGTGTTTTGAATTTCTTTTAGGCAGCTGCTGAAGGCATAGGTGAGAGCTAGAAGTTGTGACTTGGTAAATTGTGCTTTTGTGTGTGTGGATAGTAAATGCTTTGTCTTTTCTTTTTTTGGTGCTGGTGCACCTCTACCATTTTTGTTTTGGCAGGTCAAGAATCGCCCAACGAAGATTGACTGGGATGATTGTGACCCTGAGAAACTCTATACTTTGGTTCTTACTGACCCTGATGCACCTAGCAGGAAAAACCCAAAGTTCAGGTGAGAGGGGCAGGGAGTTACGTGAGGGTCTGGGTTACGTGCATTGTAGGAAGGGCACATGTTTAGGTGATGTAGAGGCAGCTGGAACAACATTTAAACTTTCCTTGCCCACCTTTTAGGGAGTGGCACCACTTCCTGGTGACCAACATGAAGGGCAATGACATCAGCAGTGGGCGTGTCCTCTCGGACTATGTTGGATCCGGGCCTCCTAAAGGAACAGGTGAGCAACCTCGGAGCTTTCCAGGTGGGCATTCCTCCACTGCAGGCATCGATGCTGACTCTGGGAAGGGTGCTCACTGGCCCCTCCCGGGGACCATCCAGGCAGGATGATCAAGGAGGATGGGGAGCGATGGATTGCTCTGGAGGCCCAGAGAGGGGGGAAAAGTCCCGTAAAGCAGAGCCAAATGGTTTCAGGGTTGCATTGGAGTGAACTGATGCATGAATCCCTGGGTTTCGTAGCAGAGCAGCCCTTCCAGCAGTTTATTGATTGGATTCCACAGTGCAAGCTGGAATGGCTCCTGGCTGCATCAGCAGCAGGTTTCCCTGTCTATGCCGTTATTCTATTTCTATCCTGCCCTTTTCCTCTTGCAAGGAACCCAAAGCAGCTTATATAGTCCTCCAGCATGTTTTCACCACACAGCAACCCTGTGAGGTAGGAAGGGTTGAGTCAGTGCCCTGGTATTCCCCAGATAGCAGTGATGCCTTCGCGGTTTCCCCCTTCCTTTCCTCTGAGCACTGACCACTCTGTGCTTGCCAGGGTGGAGGGGGGAGGTTGCCTCCGCCTGGAGGAGCCTACAGTCTAAACATGCCACTGCAGAGGCAGCCTCTTGCTGGCGCTGCTCTGAGCCTGTCTCTGCTTCTCTCCCGACCTCTGCAGGGCTCCATCGGTACGTGTGGCTGGTCTATGAACAGCCGCAGCAGCTCAACTGCAATGAGCCCATCCTGAGCAACCGCTCTGGGGACAAGCGTGGCAACTTCCAGGTGGCGAGCTTCCGCAAGAAGTACAAGCTGGGGGCGCCCGTGGCCGGCACGTGCTACCAGGCCGAGTGGGATGACTATGTGCCGAAACTCTACGAGCAGCTCTCCGGGAAATAGAGCCGGGCTCCTTTTTCTTGCTCCAACGCCCTCTTAGAGCACCCCCTTTCCCTGTAGTGTTACGAAGTCACTCACACCCTGAGCCTCTCGTGTTGGCAGGCATGGGGACGGATGCTCTTGACTTGGTCCTCTGCTTGGCTGCACTTGGCTGGCTGGCAGCGGGCACAATCCACAGATGCCGCAATAGAGTTGGTTTGCTGTTGAGGTTGCAAGTTTTCCCTGCTTTGTGTGCTTCTCTTCATGGGCCTTGTACATCCAGGGTGATGTTTTGGATTTGTTTGGGAAGGAGAGGAGTTTGAAGGACATCCAGAAAGGTAACAGGTCTCCCCAAGGTTCATCTATATTGCTGAGCTGTTAAAATCTCGTATTTCCCCTTGGAATGATGCTTTGTTGGGGATCAAACATGGCACAAAAAGGCAAAAGGGGAAGCAGCTTTCCCCCCACTCCCCTTTCCAAGTGGCATTCCCTGCCATATTTGGGCCAGACTTCCACATTGTGGACGTTACTCCATACAGCCCAAAATTGCAGTAAGTGATGACATGGTGATTTGAAGAAGAATTTTATTAAATGAGTTGCTGACTATCCCCCCTTTTCTTTTAGGAAGGATTTACTAAGCTAAGACTGAGTCCCTTATTTGGAGAGAGAGTATTCCTGGAAATAATTATTTCAAAGGAAATGATGGTTCATCCCAATTTCCAGGTTATGTCACCTTTTACTTTGCAAGTCTGCTTCCCCATGTTTCTCTTGCTGTACCAAAACACTCGGCTATTAGAGGCATTTCCGCTACATCCAGGTCGCTGTTGCCAGCTAAGCACAGGTGTTGCCATCCTTGCATTGCCAGTGAAATGGCAGGAAAGAATTGAGAGGCAGTAGTTATGCCAGGAAGGCAACATCAGCTCAGAGGACCAAGTGTTCCGATTCGTACCATTTCATCGCTTTCGCATCTGTCCCTTTATATGCATGCACCATCCTTGTGGGCATCAGCATCTCCAAGGTGAATGGTCCACAGTAGGTGGATTTCTAGGGTATGCAACTAAGGAGATACTGTTTCCCAACATGGCTGTGCGGTCCATGCTGTGGCGGCATCCTATTCGACAGGGACGGACTCCACCGTGTTTAAATGCTTCTCTCGGACATAGGTTCTAGCTCTTTCCTTCCTTCATTATCTCAGCAGGACCCCCGTTCCCATAACCTGTTAGAAATCCTTTAGGAAACCCCGTGAGGGTCATGTTTTGTCAGTACTGGATATGATTCCCTTCTGCCGTCTCATTTTCAGTATTTCTGGAGCAATGTTAACAAAGTATGCCTTTTCCCCCCAAAGCTGCTCTTAAACTTGTTATGGCGAGCCTTTCAACCTTCTTGGAAAACCTTCAAACTGGAAACACAAAGGGCTGCTTGGGCCAAAGCCCTTCGTTGGCAAAAGGGTTTCTACAGATGCTCTGTTGACATTTGAAACTTTCAATTAAAAGCTTGGTATGTTGACTGGTATGTTGCTCTTCATTGCAGCTTTCCTTGTAGGCTTGGAGGTGGAAGCAGCCCTTGTAGGCCAATCCAACACATCCAGCAAGGAATGGCCAGTAACCTTCTGGTTAATTGTTTCTATTGCTAAACTACTTAGTGCAGTCAGGAATGTCAAGTTAATTTTCAGCTGAAAAGTACATCCTGTAATTTAAGGCCATCAGATGTTAGCCTTGGTGGAGAAGATCTGCGAGAAGCTCTGCAGCAGAAGATCTCGGGGCCCAGGAAGGGGAAATGAAGCTCTTTCTCCTGTGCAAACCTGATACCTTGATTTAAAAAAAAAATCTTTGCATATCTATTCCTATTGTCGAGTGCAAGTGAAACTGCTCCAGTCCGGGAATGCAGTCCAATTTGCGGAAGATCCTGGCTATTTGGTTTGCAGCACCCTCTGGGCAAATGCTCTCTTATGGGACTCGATAAGCAGTTCGACTAGGTCTCTGCTCCCAAGCAGTTTACAGTTTAAACTCTAATGGTTTGTGTGAGGTGCGTGGCTGATTGAGTTCGATCTGACAAAACCCAAGTCCCAGTTCAGTATTCTAACCACTACACCACACTTCTGAGGACTCTTGACAGTGTTTAATAACGTGATCTAGATTCTGTCTTCATGTCCTATCTATTAATAGCGTATTTTAAGTGTCAGTCTTTGTACGCCCAAAATAACATCGCTCATGCAAAAAGTGTCAGTTGACTTGGAAACTGCATGTTTTGCAGAATTGCCAACCCCACCCTTCTCTTATGTGCGGGGAACTAATGGGGAAAAGATGCCCCCAAAGAGCCCAGTGAAAATGTATTTATTTTATTTAAATTCTTGTATTTCACCCTTCACTGTGTCTCAGGCCGGCATTACTGTCTCGGGGTGAATTGAGCGTGCTAGATGATTGCAGAACTGAGCCTCTGATGATACTGGGAGGAAGTAATGGGACATTTTAGGCTGATCTGCCCTGAAACATTGTGTTGCCTGTCTCAGTTTTGTGAATTTAGAAATGGTGAAAGAAGGGTATGATGGAGAAGGGCATGAAATATTCGTAAACCTTTCTGAAATATTCCTCCCTCTTCAAAACGTTAAGAATGTGCCAGGAGTTGGTTGTTTATGAGCTGATTGCATAACAATAGCCTTGGTACCCACTGGAGACACAATGTGCACCATCTGGCTTCTAGTATCATGCACACGGTGGTTTTCTTGGAATAATCAAGGACAATGTCTGCTTCCAGCCTTTCTGCATCAAACCTGCAGTGATAATACTGTGCTGCTTTGCAGGGTGGTTGTTAAGGGGAAGTCACTCGGACATGGTGTGGAGAAAGTGCACAGAGATTCCCCCCCCCCCCCCCCCAATATACATGCCTTGCGATGGCTCACTAATTAGAAATTGAGGGAGTGGAAAAAGTGCTTCTGACTTCTGATGGTTGACAGATTCATTGTCATGTGCTGGGCACTGACTTAGACAGCTGGAACGAGGCCAACCGGTGAAGAAGAGGCTCTCTGCTGATTAGTTGAACTGGCACTTCCAGGACTGAGTAGGGTGATAGATGTGAAAGTCCCTTTGCTGGGTGGGTGGGTGGGTGTGTGTGTGTGTCAATTGTGGCCTGCCTTGCACCTTCATGCTGCAGAAACCTAGCAGCAGAGGAGGTGGGGGGCAGGTTTCTCTCCCCAGCGAAAGATGTAGCTGTCAATCTGGTTGGCTTCTATAGGTGGAGTTCCGGGGAGAGGAATCTTCCTTTGCTGCAGGCAGCAAGCGTCTTGCGTCAGCCTGGATGGGGGAAAGCATTTGGCTCTGAGGAAAGTGCTGAATCATAGTTATGACCTTGGCATTTGGACACGTGATAAGACCAAAGGAAATGTCATTCCAGTGGCCACTAACCTGCTTGGAAAGGTGCAGCTGGCTTTACTCCCGGGAATGGAATATCTCGGCTGGGTGCAATATGCTTATGAAACAATAGCAGAAGAATGGAAGTAGCCTAGAAAAAGTCTGCAAAGTGGAATAATCCATACAGCTACTCACACGCTCCTTGATCAAATTTGCCTGGAATGATGTCGAATGGTCCAGTCCCACCCCTGAGAAATGTGGAAAGAGTTTTGGGTCACGGAGTTTGTATGTATTTGAACTGCTCTGTATGTAACATCGCTAAGTGGCTTATTGACAAATGACAAACACCAAAGGAAAACAGGATACAATATAACACCATACAACTGCAATTTACAACAACAAACAAAAAGGTTAAGTACTTTCTCCTCTCCTTTGACTTTGTGCATGCTTTATCCAGACTGCACAAAGGAACTTGGATTGGCTACCAATTTTGGACTTCTCTCAAATGAGGAATTGTTTTTAAATCTGCAGCAGATGCAAATATTATGTAAATCTGTGCCTCTTGCAGTCGATGGGTAAGTGCTCCATTTGTCCATCCTGATATCCAGGTGTATTAACAGTGGTCTACACTGCAGGGTTGGCCTAGCAAGCCATTTTTTTCTCAGCTTCTGCCCTTCTGAAATACAGTGATGGGAATACTGGTTGGTACATTTTCCCACTTTGAATACGGGAAGCGTTTGGGAGGCAATTTTTCAGCGGTAGCAAAAATTATACTCGAGTTTTGGCCTTTTCCAGCATTCTGAGACTTGCGTTTCAAAGTGCAAGCACGTCTATATTTTAAAGTAATTTTTTAAAACGTGTGGGAAGATCGACCAGCAAGACCAGTGGTTCAGTTTTCCTCTGCGCATTGGCCATTGCTTCCACTCTTGAGTAGCCTTACAAAATAATCGGGAAGTCCTGTCTGCAGACAGAAGCTTCGACCCCCGGGCCTTCGACAAACTCCACAATATTTTATGAATTCGCATAGCGACGGGAAGGCTCTGGAAGGGCGAAGTGTGTGGTGGCCACAGAGATATGAAAAGGGAAGAGAGATGCATTTCCTTACACAGTGCTAAAAGCAGCTGGGACGATCTAACTCCTGGGCGAGTTCTTTGTCTGTTCTAAAAGTGGCCGTTGTGGAGCCAAGGAAGAGATTGCAGCGATAGACTGCTGAGTTATCAGGCGGTTTAATTAACCCCAGTGACTTGAATCAGGATTACTGTAACATCTCTGAGTGCCTTTCCTAAGCAAGGCTGGACATCATCAGGGCTAGAACGCGTTTCTGTTGAGCCGTGATGAGTGCACTTGGAAATATAATGTGGAGGCTTCCTGTCGCCTTCCACTTCTCAGTGCCATGTGGGGTTATGATGGCAGGGGTATTAGGAGACAGGATCCTTTAAAGGCTCATACAAACTTCCGTGCATTTGCTTTTTAAATTTTCTAGGCTGTCTGTCGGCCTGAGCCTCGGATCTGTTCAGTTTTAGCACCACTCGAGTTTATTGCGTTTACTATTATTCTGACCTCTCTGTTTACAATTCCTTCACATCACGCTGCAATGCCATATACTATATATAAACCTGGAACTCTGCGTACTACGCCGTGCACTCCGCTGAAGGGGGCTATAGACCCACCTAGACGAAAGCTTTAATCGGAATAGGTTTGCTAAGACTACAAAACGGTTGTTCACCTCGCCTTTTGCAAAGGGTTGCTCTTCATTTTCCTAGCTCTATGTGCCTGGGGGCTGGGTGGGCACCGTCTCCAGAGAAGGGGAGGCATCCAAAGGGCAGCGACTTCAGTGGTCGCGACTGCGCGTGCTCCTGAGCGAGGTTCTGAGGCTGATTGATAGGTAACCTTTCGGGACACGTGGTTTCCTTCATAGCTGCGTAAGAAGTGAGTTCAAGGAGACTCGCAGCGTCTGTTCTGGAAGGAAGCAGCCGCAGCGCCGAGCCGGGATCAGCAGTCAGGAAGCCGGGAGCACCATGCCCAGGGGCAGCAGAAGCGTGGGGAGCCGGTCGGCGGCGGCCAGGTAAGGATGTGATCCTATAAGCCAGCAGCAGTGGACATGGCAAGGTCATCCTCCAGAAGGAGCTGTAGACTGATCTCTCTCGTTCTGTCGAGGATCGGGCCCCATCCAGTCCTGTTCCAGATAGGTTGAAGGAGAAAGTCTCTCTGTGCATGCTCAGAGGTTTCCTTGGCTTGGGCTTTACATTTGTGGATGTGTATTATGATTGTGGTATATGTATCTTGCCTTTTTCCGTCTTGCAAGGAATCCAGGGTGGCTTGTCCTCTCCATTCTATTTTCCACAAAATTGGCTGTTAGTGAGCCTCAGTGAGCTTCATAGCCCCAGTGGGGACTAGAACCCAGATTTCCCCAGTCCCAGTTCAGTGCTCTCACCGCTACACCACACTGCTTCTCCTGTGCTGTGCTTTTACTAGGAAGAGGTCAAGCTGTTGTCTGTGGTTCTCTGCCCCACCGCCGTTGCAGCAACCTCTTGACTCTGTTGCACCTACAAGTGCTGACTAGCCGAAGGTCACATCTTACAAGACCTCCCAAGTCCCCTTGGGGTGCTCCCTGGCACCACCTGTTTCTACCTGTTGAAAGGCACTGTGTGCCTGTTTTGTGCTTTTCTCCTTTCTTTCCCACTGAATGGAAAATGGGGGGGGGGATGAGAAAATGCCAGAGCAACACAAAAGCATTGCCCATGGAAGGTGGCATTCCTCCCATTCCATGAATGTGGCTCTTACCACACCATTCCTTTTACTCAGCTTGGGATCCCACGGAATGAGGCTTGTCACCACTGTGCCACACTGCCTCCAGTGCCGAGGCGTGGGATGACTCCCAGTTCAGAGTAAAACCATCTGTGATTCCTTGAGCAGGCATTAGATTAGAGGATGCAGGTGAAGATTTGGCTTTGCTCACAGGATTCAGGAATTAGGAGTGGCTGGCGTCTTGTTTCAAGCAGATGAACAAACTGAATAGGCATGGCTAGTCTTAAAAACCATGAAACTGGTTAAAAGAACGACATTTAACTCCTTTAGACTTTCTTAAGGCCTATTCTGTTAACAGACTGCAAGATCCCTTTAGCAATATTGAGATTTTCTTTTTCTTTTAAAAATTTCTTACTGTTGCAGGGGGTTTTGAAGTGGGAGAAGAACAGGTGCTTTTGTAGTGTGCTTGCTCCTTCTTGGAACAGCCTCTGCTTCTGTTACTTGCTATGCTCGCATCCCACTTTTCTTCCAAGGAGCCCAAGGTGTTGGGTACATGATCTGCCTCCTTCTCCTCCATTTTATCCTCACAACAACCCTGTGAGGTAGGTTGGGCTGAGAGCCGGTGCCTGGCTCAAAGTCACCCACTGAACTTCATGGCTGAGTGGGGGGCTAGAACCAGGCCCTCCTGAGTCCCAGTCCAACACTGACCTTAAGCTGACCCGTGGATGTGTTTGTTCCTTCCTATTCTCCCCCTGCATCACTGGAACTTATCACCTCATTGAGTCTCTTCAAGAGGAGTTTATTGCAGGAGGTGAGGCCTGATGAAACAGCATGGTCGATAAATAAACAATTAAGTTTAGGAGATCAAAGGAGATTTGTTATTGCAAAGCATATTGCTCTTCTTGGAAGCTCCTGAGTCCAGGTGTGTTACATACCCTACAAATGGGGAGTTTTGCATTTGGTTCCATTCCCTGGCAGCTCTCTAAAAGTGAAAAGGCCAAAAAGTTCCAAGCCCGGTTGTGTAATGGTTGGCACTGATGAGGCACTAATGTGGGTCCCGTATCTTGCTTTCCTTCTCATGTAGTTAAGCAACAGTGTTCAGTCTCCACCAGGCAGCCTCCTGCTTGGATGTCTTTAAGAGGGGATAGGTCAAATTCCTGGAGGAGGAGGTGGCCATCCACGGCTACTAGTCCTCATGACATGGTGCCTCCAATTTCAGAGGCAGCGTGCCTATGTGCACCAGTTGCTGGGGCAATGGCTGGGAGGGGACCACTGTGCGCACGGGAGCTTCCTGTCGGGAACTTGTTGGCTGCTGTGTGAGCACAAGTTTCCACCGGATGGATCCTTGGTTTGAACCCACAGGGCTCTGCTTAAGTTTGCGTGTATTCTCTCTCTCTAACAGTCCGGCACCATCTCATGCCCAGCCCGCTGCTCACCCTCCCCCTTCGGCGGTGGCCACCCCGGCTCAGCCCCAGCAGCCTGGCTTGATGGCCCAGATGGCAACCACTGCGGCGGGAGTGGCCGTCGGCTCAGCCGTGGGCCACGTGGTCGGCGGTGCCCTGACCGGGGCGTTCAGCGGAGGAGGCGGCTCGGAGCCGGCAAAACCAGCGAGTAGTCCTAGCCAGGTGAGGCTCTGCTGGTATCCGTAGCCTTATCACTGAATGCAAGGCTGGTTGAGTCGGATGGATTAGTCGTGTTTGTTTTGTAAAGCACACAACGCCCTGGTTGGATATTTCTCTGCCTGAGCGAAAGAGCGGGACAAGCGACCTGCCGTTCCATTTAGGGCTGCGTTACGTCTTGCTCCAGTGGTGGTAAGAAGACGGTGTCCCCCATACCTCAGGGCAACACAGTTAGGGGATAAAGGGCAGGCCCTATGGATCGTGCACCATTTTATCCTCTCTCAGAAGGGAATGGCCCGGTAGGGGGGCTGCTGCCACCCCCCCAAGTATCGTCCACCTGAGAGGGCTGCTTTGCTCTGCGTGATAGTGTGGCTGTCCCCGAAAGGTTCCATCTCTGGCATCTCCAGGTGAAATTATTGGGGGACAGGTGATAGGAAAGGCCTCCTGCCTTTTGTTGCTGCGGGTCAAGGGGGCTGTGATGGGGCCTTGAGAGTTGCAGGAAGGGCAAAGGAATCTGGCAGGACCCAGGATGGACGACGAGTTTCATCCCTTCCCGTACCGGAGAGAGCATCTTCTTCTTGAGCAACCTGCTGTGTCCCTGAGGTCATAGGACGGCACGTTCCTGGTAGTTCCGTATAGACTGATGGTCCGAAAGGAGCCCACCTGGAGGAGCCTTCAGAGCGGTGCCCCTGTCTGTGGAACTCCCTGCCTCTGGAGGTCAGGCAGGCACGAGCACTGGTGGGGGTATTTTCAGTGTCTCCTGAAAACATCTTTATTCCAGGATGCCTGCCTTGACTGATGAGCCAGGGTTTTATCGATATCCCATTTTAATGTGTCCTTGTATTCTTTGAACTGTTCTATCTATCTAGATACAGAACTGTATATCAACACTGTCCCCTTCCCCATCCCAGGCTGTGTCAGCTTTCTGTGGTTAAAACACTACTCAGGGAGGCGAGTTGATTTCCACTGCCACAAGCCCCTTTCCTGTCTGTCTCTCTAGGAGTCCAGGCCGCCTCCCGCTTACCAGCAGCAGCCCCAGTACGGGCCCTGCCACTACGAGATGAAGCAGTTCCTGGACTGTGCCATGAACCAGAGCGACCTGACCCTGTGCGAGGGCTTCAGCGAGGCCCTGAAGCAGTGCAAGTACAGCAACGGTGAGTGTGGCGTATGGGAGTCGGAGTGGGAGCATCTGTAGCCTGGCTCTCCCTGGAGTCCGGCTGCATCCTGTGGCCTCAGTGGGAGAGCCCGCCACCGAGGGAGGTGGCGGGTCCCATTGCTGTACTGCTCAAACAGTCAGGAAATGTTCCACCAGAAAAACATTGGATGCATTCGACTGTAGTGTCCAGCATCCCCAGCCAGCAGGGAAGGCACCAGGTTGGAGTGTCTGAAATGTGCATCCTTTAGAATTATTATTACAGTTAGACAGCTTTCTAAGCAAAAGATGCAAACTGCCTTACAGAAGGGAATATGAACAATGTGAATTGTTTACAGAGGATCTGATAAGATAATTGAATTAAGAAGCCCATCCTATTCTGTCAGATGCATGGAAGTACCAGAAAGGCTTCTCCTAGGGCCAGAGTAGTGATCCCTTGGCTGCAGGTGGGCATCGCTGAGGAGATCATTCACCACCAAGAAGGTCCTCTGCTTAGTTGACCTGCTCTGAACTAACTTTGGAGCAGGTCCTTACGATAATGGTAGTGCATGGGCGGATCATCTGCCTGTTTGTGGTCCCAAGCCCGATGGGGCGTCTTGAATGGACCTGCGGCTGGTGCTTCCCTGCTGGAGACGTTCCATGGACAGTGGTGGGTTGGAGCTGCTGGGGGAAATGGCCACACCATCCCAAGTCCTCCTGCTCATCATTGTTGGGACCATCATGTCTGAAGACAGCTGTGACTTGGGAAGGGCTTCCAGTGCCGTGGGGCATTAGAAGTGCCAGGAACATCCCCACGGAGGCGCAAGGGCTCCTCTGCAAGCACGTTCCCACGATGGGCTCTTCAGAAGCTCAGGCAGGTCAGCGTGAGTGGGTTCTTCAGCACTACGTCATGCAGAGGTGGGGCACCTCTTTTGGCCTGGAAACCAAATTCAGCTTTGGATGTGCAGTTGGGGGCTGCCCTCCAGTCGTGGATAGAACTGGAAGTGAACAGAGTGAGGCCAGAAGTACAATAGCGCCGGCATGAAGGCAATAATGTCTTCCCGCTACTTGCTAAACCTTAGAAAAGACACTGCAGCCTTTCTGAATGGGGGGGGGGGGACGTCACAGAAGCTGGGGAGCCACCAAAGGATCTGTGGAGGTCATTGGCCAGGCAGAGGGCAGTGCTGAGGCCACCTGGGGACTCCGAGGGTCATGCCTGGCTACCTGATCTTATGCACGCCACTCTCATTCTGTCCTGTCTCGAGCTGTGAGTAGAAAGTACGTTGGAACCCACTGGCTGAGCTGCAAAAGACCTGCCATTATTTCTCCTTGCAGGTGTTGCTTCCCTCTTGTGAAGAAACTTGAGCACCAGTGCAGCAAAATAAGAAGAATCTGGAAGGAGGCACCAACCAAGGCGACTGGATGGGGAGAGACCAGTGGACAAGGAGAGCCAGGGATCTGGCTAGACCAATGCACCTCTTTAGTGCTAATCTCAGTTGTAGATGCAGCAGCAATGAGAATTCTGGTTGCAGTTCTTCACTGTGGAGCTTTTAGGGTGCAGCAAGCACTTTGAATCCTTACAAGGAGATGTGAAATAAAAGGAGATGGTTTATTTTAGTGTAGGATTTGTTTGTACGCTTCCATTGATTGAGCACGCGCACATTTAATTCTTTAAAAGCAGATCTAATCAATGAGCCGAACAGTCTCTTTGTTTCTACCCACAGGTTCCAGCTCTAAATCAATTCCAAAGAGTCGTGTGTCCCCATTGGTGGTAATGGAAGGTGTCTCCCTACCTCTTGGATGAATTGCTGTGCATGGGCTTGTCCCAAATTAATTGAAGAAAGCACTGTTGTTGGGACGATTTGGGTGAAAAGTGACTTATCTGTCTCTTCTAAGCTTTCAGTCCAACTCGGTCGTTATTTCTAAGTGTTCATAGATGTGCACCAACAGATGGAGCTTGGTATCTTGTGGTCCTGAGCTTTCCAGTGCATAGTAATGCCCCTCTGTGGGGGCATTTGCTGGAAAAACTCCAGAAATGTGGATTCTAAGGTTTGGAGGTCTGGATTTGGCCCATGGGCCAAAGGCTCCCCACCTCGATGCTAGGAGCTTATCCCTAGCAGTGCCCTGGCTTGCTGCAGAAGAAATGCTTTGGTAACAGACCTCACTCTGCAAATCCGCAGCTTCCTAATGGCTCAGACACAGACAGTGGGAAGATAAGACAGAAATGCGATCATCTCCGTGCAGAACTCCCGACCTATCTTATTTTAGATCTCAGCCGGTTATGTAAGGCACTGAAGGTCATTAGCATCAGGTTAAGTTCATCCGGGCTCAGGCAGAGGCTGGACCTCGGCAAGGTCAAATTGCAAAAGTTGGATGTGACCAGTCAACAGCAGAAGCTGGTGCAGAAAAACAGGCCAGAGAAATCCTCAGTGGATACATGTGTGTTTGATATCGGTGAATCCAACTTGCGCATTCCACAGCAAACCATCTTTTTTTCTAGTCACATGGACTTCACAGACTTGCGGACCTTTTCATTTCACCTTTTCTGTGAAATGTACAGCAGATCTAACAAAATCCATATATTCTACCTGTTGTAGATTCTCCAAAAGAGCATTGGAATTTGGCAGAGGAAAAGATCTGTACTGGGCAAACGAGCAGTTTATAATGCAGCAACACAAATCAGCTCTTGTAGCTTTGGTCTCCACCAAGAGTGGTGCTTTTGCAAGACGGATCGATTGATGATCCGAAACAACAAATTCAGACTGTAAATATATGGAAAATATGGTGTGTGTGCATCTATGTAAGTTATGCAAACTCTTTGCAATGGCTCTATAGGACCTTGCAAGTCTAGATTTCTGAAACTCAAGCAATTCTATTTGGTTTTATTTTGTTTAGGCCTGGCCCTACTTATGTGATGGCTGCTGTTCCATTTTTCACCTTTATGGGGAGCTGTTGGTCCATTTCCCCCGTTTCTTAGTGTTTGATAAGAATATACACATTTCATTCTGCAAATCATCCGAGTTTTCCCTGTTTGCAACCCCAAAAGGGACACTAGAGGGGGCATGAAATACAGATTTGCTGAACAGAGCTCTTTTGAGATCTGAAAAAGAGTTTAAATGAGAAGCGTTGGAGGGATTTGGCCAGCTGAATTGGGCTTGGCTGAAAAATCTCAGTTCTGGCCTTTGGTTTTCTGTTTCTTGTCCTCATGGCTTGTTCCACAGGAGAGGCACTAAGATGGGTTAATCTAGAAGCGTTGAACTTCTGCTCCTTGTCTGTGACTTTGGCATAAAGTTTGCAATCAATGCAACCTCCGTTTCTCGATGTGCATGGTGGGTTGGGGGGGAATTCCTGTGCCCCTCCTAAAGCACTTTTGAGCACATGCTCCTCCTCAATGCTCTCGTTGGG
Source organism: Varanus komodoensis (assembly GCF_004798865.1). Classification (NCBI taxonomy): domain Eukaryota; kingdom Metazoa; phylum Chordata; class Lepidosauria; order Squamata; family Varanidae; genus Varanus; species Varanus komodoensis. Next base: position 52,004 of record NW_025336169.1, on the reverse strand, counting down.
GGCAAGGAGGTCCATTCCTTCGTGGGAAGGAGTTCACCTTTGCTTGGTTTCCCATCCAGGGTGCAAAGTGGACCTGTTTTGGTGGCCTTGAGAAAGCTGGTAGCGATCTCCCATATTCTGTGTGGAGTTCCTGAGCAGCACCGATCCATCCTGGTACCACCCAAACCAGGGGAGTCATCCTGGTGCCCCATCTACAAAGCCAGAGAAAGGGCTTGTGGGGTCCTCAGGCAGTGCTCTGGAGAGACGCATGATATTTCTGCAAGGCTAACCATAGCCAGGGGCCAGGCAGGTTATTGCTGCACAGGATGGCAGAGCCCTGCTCTGCACTGTGGTGCAGCCAGAGCTGAACTGGAACAAAAACTCTGGCCCTGCGAAGCAGGTGTAGAAGCGAGAGGAAGGGGGAGACATTCAGCCAGCATATCTCCTAAGCCAGGGCGGGGAACTTTGGGGGGGTTGGGGGAACAGTCCTTGCCCATGGGACCCCAGAGGGGTGGGCTCGCTGCACTGCACCACCAGATTGCTTCCAAATGTGGGAGGCTTGGTACATCGCTTTAGAGTGAGGCCCGCCATGGGCACGTACCTTGCTTTAAAGACCAGCCACATGCCCGGAAGGTCTGTGCTTACTGCCTGTTTTAATTCTGAGGCGAAATTGTGGCTTTTTCTGCCACTGCTGCCAGAACATCATCAACATTTGTTAGCTGGCTCGTCGGAGCGGCAGCTGGAGTTGCAAAAGCGGGCTTTGCGAGGCTTCTGGACGGTGGGTTGCCCTTGAATGAAAAATGAAGGACCTTTAATGCATTTGAAAACCATCTCCTACTAGACGTTCTTTCTCTGGGCACATAAGAACAACTTGTGCCAAAATATGCTCGATTTAAAAAATCCACGTGTGAGCCCTTTGGTGCCTGTGCAACCTAGGCAAGCTGGCATGCTGCAAAACTTGCAGGGGGAAACTGGACTTGCTGGAGTCCATGGCAAATTTCTTTGACATCTCTAGTATTAGCAAATGTTTCTGTGGCTCAGACTTGGATAACTGGGGAGCTAGCTTTCAGCCTGCCCTGCCCTCTATGCATTCTAGTCTAGTGAAATAAAAGGAGTCCTTTGGTGCATGTACAAAGACTCATTCCAAGCCAAAAAGGAACAATTCCTGTTCTGTTTTGGTGGCAAACTATTTTCCTCCTTTTGCAAGCAATGGCAGAGACATAATCTGTACCAGCTTCCGGGCTGGTGTGTCTCCCCTACCCCATGTGGAGAGTATAACTGGGCAGGTGCCAAAAGTAGCCATGACTGGGCATTTGCTGAGGACCCAGCAGGGCTCCCCGGCAAGAACCTCCTGGACCTACCCAGAGGATCCTATAAAGATATATCAGAATCTGGCCCCATGTTTTGTGTGCATGGCAGAAGACATTTTATCTGGTAAATTTCAGCTTGCCTGTCCTCTATTAAAAAGGGTAGTGAGACCAACGAAACAGTAGGAGGTGCTGTGCAGCCCATGGGCCAGTAGGTGGCAGGCTCATCCCCTTCTCTTGGCTGCGGTGCCTAAAGCAGGAGCAGTGGGATGGGTGAGAAACTTCAGCTTTGATCTGAAGCTATCCTGATTGCACTTCCTGGTCCAATCCATCTGGGGACACCTGCAGCTTGAAGAAGACGACTGCAGTGCTCCAGGGGCGATGCAACCTATTTGCATGAGGGGGCTGGTCTCCTGCTCTCTGGGGTTTTAAGCAGGGCTTGGAGTGTGCCAAACAGAAATCAACTCACTCCAGGAAGGTTATCCATTTCCCCACAATGGCCTGGATGCTGCTTTTGCCCACCGTTCTCCTAGTCGGCATTGGTGAGGAAAACTGAACTGGGGAAAGGCAAGGGATGGCTGTCTACTGAGAAGCTCTTTAGACCCTGCCACAGGCTTGCAAATGTTTCCAGCTGCTCTATCGCAAAGTTTCCCTGCTGTCTTTCAGGCCCCAGCTTCCAGCAGCTGCAGTCCCTGAAGCCCTCGGACACCGTGCCCCTCAGTGGGACCATCACCCTGTCTTGTCGATACAACTCTGGAGATATTGGGGACAACAATTACCCTCGCTGGATTCAGCAGAAGGACGGGCAGGTGCCACGGATGCTGATCCACACCTCCAGCACCAGACCATCAGGCATTCCCGCCCGTTTCTCTGGGTCCAGGGCAGGGAACACGCTGTCTCTGACCATCACAGGGGCTCTGGCGGAGGATGAAGCTGGCTACTATTGTCTGGTGTGGGGTGGCAGCGGGCGGCACAGCTGTTCCTTTTGATGGGGGAAGTGAGAGCAAACCCCTCGGAGCTCCAGCGGCCTGCCTTTAGAGCATGGTCCTATGCACGATTAGATGGGGAAACTAATTGCCTGCAATTCCCAGGGCACTGCTGTCCGCCCCCCCTCCCCACACCAAATCAAGCATAGGATTGTATCAACACACTTCCTATTCCGATCATAGCTTAGCGGTTGTAAGCAGTTTTCCTCTTCCAAGGAGCCCAAGACAGCTTGCTTGGCCTTTCTCTGCTCCATTGTAGCTACCCAGGAACCCTGTAAAGCAGGTTAGACTTGAGGGTCTGTAATTGGCCCCAAGCCACCCAGTGAGGTTCATGCCTAAGCAGAGGCTTGAACCCCGATCCCCCAGGTCCCAGTTCAGCACTCCCACCACTGCCCCACACTATCTCTCAAGCATTTTTAGCAATACTTGTGTGCTGCTTTATGCAGTAACATCTCTAAGCAGCTTGCATAGAAAAAGCCATCCTTTAAAATGCTTCAGCAGCTCCAGAGGGTCCTCTGGAGAATATGCAATATTAGGTAACTTAGATCTGTGACAGAATCTGCACCTGATCCGATCCCAAATTGCAAATCCAAAAGAGGGAAACGTTGGAAGCTGCTGTGGAAAGTGGGCATGGTGTGGACTTCGCATATTCTTGGAGAGGCGTGGAAAGGCAATGCAGTTTTAGTTCCTAATGCCTGGGAACTGTTGAACCTTTTTATTGCATTCTTACAACTGTCTCAGTTAGAGGAGTAGTTTTATAATCTAACTACTTCCTTCAGGCTGGATTGTGTCTTCTGCGTTTCGTGGAAAAAATGAATCCAGTGCACTGGCTGCTCTCCCAGCTTCAACCTTCAGAGAGAGGCGTGGCTTCTGCTTCCTTCCATGAGGCAGAGCCAAACCAGCACAGAGATGCTGTCCTGTGTGACACATTCAGTGTTCATGATGCTATGTCTGGGTTTTCCTCTTGATTGGTACCGAGAAACGAAAAGTGCTGATGACGTGCTCGGTAAAAGTGCATCGTAAGTGTTGGATGGATGCTGCGGAAGGGAAAATGATAGGAATGGTAAAGGTGCATAAAGTAATTTTAGCAAGTGGAACTCTTGAGGATGGAACCCCACACCTGTAATCACCCAGGCAATGCACCTGAAAGCAGCTATGCCCTGGTGGGTTAATATCCAGGGGCACAGCAGGTACGTTAGATATACAGGCCCTTCTAGGTCTTACAGGACTCCCCTTAGGTGCCTGGTTCATGCAACGGGAGTAGTGTGAGCTGCGAGGGTTCCTCCCCTCACACAAAGCCGCACACCTTTCTCGCTAAACCTTCTTTATTGACCAAAATGTTTTCCAGAAGCACGAGCACCTAGAATGTATCTCTGAGCATGCACAGAGCAGTCGAACCCAATCTAGTCTTTACTTCTAGGGATTCTCCTAAGCAATGTGTCCGGGCCCCAACCTTTGGGAAACAAGCATGCCTCCTCTCTGATCGCTAATTGGACTAGCTCCCTCTGCTGATGTCATGTCATGGGGTCAAGAGCCATACCCACCTCTTCTCTGAGAAACTCCTCTGTTTCAAGCCCCCTTTCACCAACCGTATGTCTTGATTATTTGCAGAGGTCACCTGTGCCCCTGGGCGTCTGGCCTTGAGATAAGCATCTCCTCTCATCTCAAGGTCTGGAACTGGCCCACACTCCAAGGCTTCTCCTCCCCTGAATTCCAATCCGCAGGCTTTGAGAACTTATGACAAGAGCAACTAGCTCTCTCACTCCCAGCAACGAGTCAGAATATGGGTTGGCTGTGTGCTGGTATTGCTGAATCTTGGGTGGTTGTTGAATCCATAGGTTATTGTCTCATTTGAATCCAGCAGCACAAGTAAACCCTGGTTTGTTGACCATGAGCAACCTAAACTCACGGTACGCAGAAGATAGATCTCCAGATGGTTGACATTTCAACTCCCATAGTGAATGTGGGTAACATGCATTTAACAGCAGGTACAAAGCCACACCATTCAAGCAGTTGTTAGAAGGTTTGTCTAGTCAGGAATACTCAGAGATGAAATTCTCCATAGAACATTCCAGCATGCCTTTGCTTCCTGTGTGTGCGTGTGCATGAAAGGAGAGAGGAGAAGTTTAGAAGAAGCTTGAATAACCTTGTGCTTAGAATAAC
>NW_025336169.1:17364-47469 GCF_004798865.1 Varanus komodoensis | reverse complement strand
AGTGGAGGGTGCCATGTTGAAATTCGAAGTATAGTTGGAGTCTTCAGACTGCAAACTGGATGCTTGCAGGGAAAGCAAGGAGCTGCACAGCAAGGTGACCAAACTGTACTTGTTGCTGCGCTGGAAAAAGTGCACGGAAAATAAAAATGGCACATTTTAAGACTTTTTCAAGAAGTCAGGTCTCCTCCAGCTTAGGGTTGCTACCTTTCGAAGAGGAACGTGTCCATAGCTGACTTCACAAGACAGCCAGTGTGGCATAGTGGCTAAGAGCGTGGACTAAGCTCTTAACCCAAGTCCTGTGGGACTAAGGTGGCCTGGGTTCGAGTCCCCGCTTGGCCATGGAGCCAACTGGGTGGACTTGGGCCGGTCACAGACACTCACCCCAGGCTACCTCACAGGGGTGTTGTTGTAGGGATAAGATGGAGAGTAGCAGGAGGAGAATAATCTAAGCTGCTCTGAGTTAATAAGAAAATAGTGGGATAGAAATCAAATTGGCAAATAAGAGGCAACTACTGATCTGCACAGCTCCTCCCTTCTCTGGGGGTCCCTTTTATACTGTGACCTCTGCTTTTGTGATCTAGCTATGAAAGACGCAGCAACTTTGCATGTCCAGGAATCTTGACTGTGGCCCCAGTGCAGAAATCAGAGACTGGAGGTGCCAATTTGCATAAAAGAGGCCTCACTCTGGCCCCAGGAGGGCTTAAAAGAGAGGATTTGCGTGATCTGCTCATCAGCTGAGCTGGTCTCAATTCTCAACCATGGCCTGGGTCCTTCCCCTCCTCATCCTCCTGGCTTACTGTTCAGGTGAGAAGTCGGGGCACATTCATATGGAATGGGTCTCTATTGAAGTGGCTGGTGACATTTTCATTGTGATCAGCAGTCCTGTGCCTCCAGTTTCCCCCTTTGTGCCAAAAAATGGTGTCCTGCTTTAGCAGAGAAAGGGAAAGGTAAGACTTAAAGCCAGGCAGGATTCCTGTGCTGTTGCTACGACAGTAGAGAAGAGTGAACATTTGTCATCAATTCATGTAGAGCCTGCAAGGTTTTCCTTCTTTAGTGCCACCATTAAAACCTGTAGAATGCGCTCCCCAGAGAGGTCCGCCTGGCGCCATCGTAATTTGTTTTTCGGCGCCAGGCGAAGACCTTTTTATTTAAACAATATTTTAACAACGCTTAATAATATTTATAGGTTTTAATTGTGCAGCCAGAGTGTTTCTGGGTTTTAATTGTATTTATATTATGTTTATTTATTTATGTGAGCTGTCCTGAGGCTATAAGCGATGGGATGGCATATAAAAATTCTAAATAAATTAATAGAAATGGAATGCTTTCTGATTTTTATTTTATTTTTTTGCAAGTGACAAACTTCTGCATTAGCAATGGGGCATTTATTTGCTTTTCCCTTCCATTCATTCCAGGTTTTGGTTCTGAGGCTGTCTTGACACAAAGTGGTCCCATGCAAGTATCCCCTGGGGAATTAGTATCCATCACCTGTAGGATCCAAGGTGTGGAGCTTATCAGCAGCACCAACCCATCCTGGTACCATCAAGCCCCGGAGACGGCTCCTCGACTGTTAATCTACAATTGCAGAGAGAGACACTCAGGGGTCCCTGACCGTTTCCTCGGGGAGGTATTTGGCCACACCGCACGGCTGACCATTGCTAAAACCCAAGAGGGTGACAGTGGAGACTATTATTGTACAGTCTGGCATAATAACATGTTCCACTGTGGTACAGTTGTTGGTGGAACGGAAACAAAATCTCTCTGGGCCCCGAGAAGGAGAAGAACATGTGAATGCAAGGACGGGCAAAAGAAAAGGACCCCATGTGTCTCTCAGAACAGTCGAAATGGACTCAGCATTTTCTCCAAATGTGGAAATGTGGTGCATTTGAATGGAAATCTCCTACAAGATGATGATGAATTTGTCAGTAGTTCTTTCAGATATTGCTAACATGATTGAAAAGCAGAAAGATGATGTGCAGGGTATATTTTATTTATTTATTTATTTATTTAGGATAGTTATAGGCCATCCATCACTTTAGTCTCTGGATGGCTTGCAGCAGGCCTCTCTCCTGATACATGCATGCAAATATGCAAACAGGAAAAGGTTTGATACTTTCCTAGTGCATAGGAAAGGCAAACATCTATTCCAGCACACTTTGCATCAATTGTGGAAGGATGTGTGTGAGTTTGTGGTGCGAGTGTTCTTTGCTGGGATTATCTACACTGCCAGAAGCGGACTCCCCATTATCTTCTTACCATGGTGGTCCCTCCAGACGCCAGTAAATGCTGCACAGAGATCCTCTTGAATGGAAGACTGTTGCCAGAGCAGGAAACAGGATGCCCCCCCCCCCCACCCTGAGGGACCTCTTGTCAACTGACCCCTTCTGTTTGTGGATTTACCTAATTTTGCTGTTCTGAACAGCAGCACAAAACAGAATTCAGCAAGGTTTTGGACATTTGTGTTCCTGTGAATTTGGCACTGGAACTCTCTAATTCCAAAAAGGAAGTCCAGGCTGGGGAACAGTACATCAGAAATGATCTGAAATTGGAAAATTGCTTGTAAAAGAAGGGCCCATTAGGCAAAAAGAGGATTAGGACTCTTTTTGGACTGAAATTTTGGACTGAGGATCCCTGTTCAGTCCTGTTGGATGGGTGTTAGAGAAAGCAAAAGCTGAAATCTTGGAGGGAAGCTTTTATGTCCTGGAATCTGTTATCCCTAATTTTTTTTCTTCATGTTTCTATATAGAGATTTGTGAGGCCCACTGTCAGTTTGAAAGTTCTGCAAGAGGGGGAAATATTTTAAAAATGGAATGGAATGGAATGGAATGGAGCGGTTAATCTGGTTTAAAGCTTTTCTGAGAAAAATCAGTGGGATCCTTTGCTTTCTCAACTTCCATCAAATCTACCTGTCAACTCTTTGCTGATTCTTGACAGACCCACCCCTGCATGACAAGCCCGGCATTTGTGCCTCAGTTCCCCATATGAGTCCATCACAGAGAGACATGCTGTATTTGGGGTCTCATGGAGCACAGTACTAAACAGCCTCATCGTCTGCTTGGTCTCCTGTGATCATCGAGTTCCAGAGAATTTCCCTCCCTGGAGAAGTTCTGGAAATTGTACCCCTAAATCTCTTAGAGACTTTGAGAGGCGATTTGCTTACCACTCTGTTTAAACCCACTCATTTGCATGAAGGGGTTGCTCCGTTAATCTCCGGGTTTTTAAAAACGGTGGTGAGGCAGCTCAGCAAAGGTCGCTATCAAGTAGATTCTTTGGTTTCCCATCATGTGCTGGGCCTGCCTTCTCTTCATGATCCTCACCTCCATTGGTAAGGACATGGAGGAAGGGGCAAAGCTTTACTGAATCGAACCCAGAATGGTTTGCTAGTCCAACTCCCAGCCCTTCCAAAGTTTGGTGTCCTCCTCCTGCTTCCGCTAGCTGAGTAAACAGCTCCCTGCCCTCTTCTCTTCCAGGCCCCAGTGTCCAGCAGCTGGAGTCCATGACGTCCCATGAAGCTGTGGCCACAGGTGGCACTGTCACCCTGTCTTGCACATTCAGTGGCGGGACTCTTGTGGATGATACCCATTTTCCTTGGTGGATTCAGCATCGTCTGGAGAACGTCCCGCGGAGGATATTATACCGCAGTGGCATCAGGCCGTCTGGAATCCCAGACCGTTTCTCTGGGTCTAAATCGGGGAACATCATGTCTATGACCATCACGGGGGCCCTGCTAGAAGATGAAGGAGATTATTACTGCGTTGCATGGACTGAGGATGCTTGGCACAGTGGGCAAGTCAGATGGAGAAATGAGACGAAAAGCTGCCTCACGCTCTCCCTCCCTCCCTCCCTCCCTCGCCAGCCTTTATTGCCCTCTGACTCTCATCAAGCAGGACCCATTCCTTGTGCGACGGAGCATCATCATCCAATAGGAAGTTCCTGAATGAGCCAACGTTTTCATTTCTGAATCCGGACAAGTGGGTAGAGCTTTTGTTCTGCAGCTGGTTTTGCTGATGAGGCCATGGTAGCTCCTCTCCCATGTTTCCCTCCAGTTCTCTGATCTCTCTCCAGACGGCAAGTCCTTCCGCTGGTCTTTCACATCTGATCCAGCCTTTTCCACCAGTCCTTATCCAAGGATGTCTTGCCCAAGAGCCTTCCAGAACTGGGAGCTGGCAAAGCTCTTGGTGTCGCATCTAGTTCAGCCTCAGGCAATGGAAGAGATTATGAAAGGACGGGGCTTGAGTATAACTAGAATGTGAGAAAAGCCATGATGGATCAGACCAAAGGTCTGTCCAGTCCGGCACTCCATGCACATGGTGGCAAACCAGCTGCCCACAGGACCCCTCCTGCAGGATGGGTGCAAGACCTCCTCCTGCCCAAGCTCCTCGGCAACTGGTGCATGCAGGCACGCCAGCCCTGGTGAAGGAGGAAGAGCATGGCCAGCAATCCAGGTTAGGTTTTAAACCGTCAAGCAGACACCCTGGGCGGATGCTTGCACTGCACCTGTGACTTCTTCCTCCTGAGGGAGACGGTTGAACGGAAAGGCCATTCAAGCTGAAAACCTCACCAGCCTCTTTCCGTCAAGGCACAGTGTGTGTTAGTTGGCACCAGGTGGTGCTACCAGACAAGTGATGCTTTGCTTCGCACCGTGTTTGCCAAGCCAGGGGGAGCCAGAGAGACCCCAGCCAGCCCTTATTTCTCAGACGAGGCTCCAGTGACTTTCGGAGTGCAAGCCCAATCCACGCCAGGGAAAGCTTCACTTGAAGTCGCTGCTCACATCCCACTGAAAGTCAGAGTGGTGTGGCAGTTCCATATTGTATTTATCCTACTGATGGCCTGGCTTTTTTCTTTCCAAGGAAGGTGGCTCACATCCTCCTCTCCATCTTTTCTGTGAGGCATGTGGGGCTGAGAGTCTGTGGCTGGCCCAAAGTCGCCCAGTGAGCTCTTTGACTGAGTGGGGACTAGAACCCAGGTCGCCTGAGTCCCGGTCCCACACCCTTAACCACCAAACCACACTGGCTCTCTAAGTTAGAGTGTTGGGCAGTCACAAGTCCCCTTCTCTTGAGACAACACCTCCCTTTTTAAGCTCTGCCTTCCCAAAGACAGATCCCTGACCTGAAGTCATCTCAAGGCATCGCATGGTGCTGTTAACTGGACAATCTATAACGGCTGGCAGTATTTGCATAAACATCAGGGAATTTGCCTCTCGAGGGGAGATATATGAGCTGAGTTGAAAGGAAAATGTGCAAGGGAGACAGGTGGTGTGAAGGCCGGCTACAATGTTCTGGGTACCTGTGGTTTTGTTCCTGGGAGGGTTTGTCTCAGGTAAGGGATGCATTAGCTGAACTGCACTTGGATGTCCAAGGATGTTGTTTAAGCATTATGGTCCCTCTAGGAGACAATCACGTCTTCTATGATCTTCTTGCAGGTTCAGAGTCCCAGCTAGTCCTGACCCAAGCACCCTCGCTGTCCAAACCTTTGGGCTCAACGGTGCAGATCTCTTGTGCTGAGAGCAGTGGTTAAAGCATCAACAATGAGAGAGCAAGATGGTTCCAGCAGGTATTAGAGGGGGTCCCACCATTTCTGTACCATTATTACACCAGTAGCGACCAGGGCAGGGGCTCAGGGGTGCCTGAAAGATTCCGTGTCTCCCCGATACCTCCAAGAACCTCTGGAACTTGGTGATCACAGGAGTCCAAGCAGAAGATGAAGCTGTTTATTACTGTGCTACATGAGACCCCAAATACAGCGTGTCTCTCTGTGATGGACTCATATGGGGAACTGAGGCACAAATGCCTGGCTTATCATGCAGGGGTGGGTCTGTCAAGAATCGGCAAAGGATCCCACTGATTTTTTTCTCCCCTTTATCTCCACTTCTACTGTTCCTATGATCATGGAAAGACTTGCCAGTTCAACACCAGAGTTAAGACTATCTCATTAGCTTAAGCTCCATGAAGCTAGGAAACTGGAAGCTAAGGCTGATGGAGAGTCAGTGAGCTGTAGTGGTTAAGAGTGCTGGATTGGGACTCAGGGGATCTGGGTTCTAGTCCCCAATCACTCACTTGACCAGCCAAGGACTCTCAGGCTAACCCCCACCTCACAGTGCTGATGTTGTGGAATAAAAAGGAGAGAAGGATAACTTTGTAAGCCACTGTGGTGCTGTCCTGACCTCAGCCCTTCTTGCTTTTAGGATGTAAAACACCAGACAGTCTCTCTTCATTGCAGATCTTTATTGGCACTTCACAGCTGCAAGATAAAGCTACCCTAAAAACCCTCTAGTGAGTTGCAAGATAAGAGTGTTGAACCTAATCCTTCCCTTTCAGTAACTCCGCAGGTTCCACCTGTAGGGTGGTTCCCATGAGTGAAGGGCCAGCCAGTGAGGCCTACTCAAGTGCTCTGACCGGGCAGCTCCTGACACCTCATTATGGGGTCAGGGACTAGGCAAGGCGACAGCTCTCCTTCTCCCTTCCGGGACCCCTTCCATCTCTTCCACAACATTCCTGCTCTCCTGGATGGCCTGGGAACCTTGGGCGGCCCCATTGTGGCACTTGACAGGCTTCTGCCTCCCCTGAGTTGCCAAATCCCCATTCAAGGTGGCCCCCTTCCTCTTCCTCTTCAGAATCTGGGTCGTGATGACTCTGAGATGTCTACCAAGAGTGGCAATTGTGTTCAATCACTACATGTTCCTTGCAAGAGGAAGGAAGGCAGAGTATAAATGTAAAATAATATTTATTACTTTACATACTACTACTAGTAGACCTGTCCCATGATCAGCATTGTTGCAAAATGCCACAGAGTTCGCTGTTACCCTTCATTCTCCTGCACTTGCCTTGGTCTTGGAAGCCCCAGTCCAGATAAGGAGGGTGGAGGGGCTGGATCCATCAAGGGGGACCCACTGTTTTTGCCTTGTGTTAGGAAGCATCAGACCTGGGCCATCGTGTTAGAGCAGGGGTGCCGAAGTGCAGGCCCGGGGGCCATGCCTGGCCCTCTGAGGGTCTCCGGTGGCCACGCCCCCTGGAGTGCTATAGAAACTGAGAAATGCCATTTGATACTGCTGGAACTCTCCCATTCACTCAGGCTGATGCTGCAGCCTCTGCGCTTAGTGCAGGAGATCTTGCCCATGGATTCCAGAGGCTGGGCGTTGAGGGTGGTTGTGTCCTCACTAGCTGGGACTCGGAACCTGCACCGAGACATTGCAGCCCACCTGGATGGGCCATCATGGTCAAAGCACCCTTTGATCTGGAATATTTGCCAGTGTGTCCCTTGCACAAGTCAAACTCCCATTCCTTTCCCCAGCCACCGATCATTTAGCGGTTTCCTGTCTTTGGAGCAATCCCCTTTGCAAAGGTTGAAATGCCTCCCGTGGGTAGTAGCAGTAACAGTCTTACGCTGCAGCACCCTGCTGCTCTGGGGAGCTTATTTCTGGTGTTTCACCTCATCTGGTATGTTTCGTGGGCAGTCCTTCAGCCTGCCCATGACTGGAATGTGGACCCCCTCCCCCGGTCTTTTCTGAAATGGAATTCAGCCCTCATGCTTATGTCCTTTTTAACGTTTCCATCTGCAACGCAAGGGCAGCTTTGCTTGTCTGCAGTTTTGCATAATAAAAGTGAGTCCAGGAGAAGAGGCATTTCCTTGTTCAGCTCTGAAGCGGAGCGGAGCGGGGAGGCAGAAAGGGTGCCCCCAGCAAGCACGTCCAGGCAGTGCTCATGCGGGCAGAGTTGCAGGTACGGCCAGCAGGTGCCATCCTAGCTGCTTGCTATTTCCTGCTCGTTCCACAGGGAAAGAAACAGGGCTGACATTTCTGCAGTAGAGAATAGCTTAACCTTCCTCTTCATCAGGAACCGAGGAGAACACTTTGTGCGGGAATTCCTTCCATCAGGCTTTTTCGGATCAGGAGGTACGGGCGACCAAGGGGCTGCAAAGCAATGGACATGTGTAATGGGAGAATCTGTACCCTTGCTGACGAATGCAATCGCCAAAGAATGACAAACAGACATTCTTTATTTGACTTATTTATTTAAAACTTTGATATGCCATCACCACATGCCTCAGCATCTTGGGAGGGCTCACAAACGTACAATTAAAACAATAAAACAATAACAAATTCCGTAAAATTATATAAAAACAAAAACAAAAAAGTGACTGTCAACGATAAAATATTAATTTTTAAAATAGACATTAAATAAAAAGGTTTTAACCTGGCACCGAAAAGAATATAAACTCAGCACCAGGCACACCTCTCCAGGGAGCGCATTCCATAATCTGGGCACCACCACAGAGAAGGCCCTGCTCCAGGTTGTTGTTCTTTTTATCTCCTTTAAAGAGGGCTCCCGGAGCAGGGCCTCTCCCGCAGATCTCCCGCAGGCATGAGGGCATGTAAGGGAAGAGGTGCTCCTTCAGATATCCTAGTCCCAAGTCGTTCAGGGTATTATAAAATACCCTGAGAGGGCGCTGGGGCAAGGGGAAATCTTTTGGTGGTCAAGGAAAAAGTTCAGAACACTAGAGAAGTTGTTTGACCTCCTCCCTGGAGATGGACGCCATGTGTGCCTGCCTGCCCCTTAAGATCTGAGTTGGAGGTCCTCTTTGGGAGCCCTCTTTGAAGGAGATTAGGAGAGTGGCTACCCGGAGAAGAGAAGGGCCTTCTCCGTGGTGGCCCCCGGTTGTGGAACATGCTCCCCAGAGAGGTGAGCCTGGCACCAACATGATTCTTTTCAGTGCCAGACCAACCCCTTTTTATTTTCCCATTATTCTAAGACCTGGAAATTGGGCTTTTATTATAGATACGATGCTGTGTGTTTGTTGTTGGACTGTCCTGAGACTTTTATGTATAGGATAGGATACAAAAGTTTTAAATACATACATACATACATACATACATAGTAAAATCTCTCCTCCCACTTAGATTGTGATGGATCCCTTAGGAAAAAGAGGACAGATGTGCCACAACCCCTGTCAAAGATGGCCTTACTTGTGGAAAACTTGAAGAATTTCTCCTTTCCCCATAGAAATTCAGTGTACATCTCCTCCTCCCTCCATTTTCCATCCCCATGAATATTGAGATATGTGTGAGACCAGAGAATGCCTCTTTGCCCTTAAAGATTTCTCCTGGTTTTAATCTAACTAAGAAGGCATGCTGAATTTGTTCCTCTGAATTATCTCCTCTTCCTTTGCACCAGGTTGGGGAAAGTGGGAGCAGACAGGACTGGGGAAGGATCCTGAATGTACATGAGGATTGAGGTGAGCATGCACCAGGGCGGAAGAAGCCATGGCTGTTTCAAAAGTAGCAGGTACCCAAATAAAGTAGGAATTTAGGATTGCAACCTGCCAATACCAGAATAGTGGGCATCCTTGTTATGCCCTGGCCAGTGCTGAATAACCCAAAGGAGAGGTGCCCAGGCTCTATTTTGGAAGGGATGCTTTCTGCCCTGGGAGCCCATATCCCAATATTGGGCCAAGAGGGCTGCCCCATAGGCAGGGAAGCTCAGGAGATTATTGTTCTAACTCCTGAAGTCGCAGAGCCCTGAACTGTCCCTTGGGACTGAAAACAGGCCCAAGGTCAAAAGCTGAGATGGCCTTCGAGGTGTTCAAATTAGCATCCACCCTGAGTCCCTTCTACTCAGGCTGGACTTTAAAAAAATCTAATCCATATCTTACAGCACCTGCAAAGTCCAGATTTTACAAAAAGGGTGTGGCTGTATTCCTTTTTAGCTGGCTGATGGATTTTGAGTGCCCAGAGAAAATACTTAAAGTTGAACAATTTGCATGCAGGGGGTGCTCCCTCACCCCAGAGGGTTTAGGAGAGATCGCAAGGGAGGTGATGGGAGGTCTCCCCACCCATTTCTATGAACAGTCGTCCACCAGGATTCAGCATAATGGCCCAGGCATTGCTGCTTGTCACACTCCTGATCTCCATGGGTGAGGCATGTTCCTCTGGAAGCCAGGACGGCCGCGTTCAAGACAATCCCAAGTTTTAAAAAAGTTTGGTGTTGCTGCACAGGAAACGACAATGAGCTAATTCTTCCCTTGCATTCTTTCAGAACTGAGTGTCCAGCAGCTGGACGTGTTGAAGGATCCAGAATCCGTGGCTCTAGGTGGGACGGTCACCCTGTCTTGCAGATACAGCAGGGGAGCAATCCCTGATGGCAGATGGACGTGGTGGGCCCAGCAGACGCCGGGGGGCAAACCCCGGACGGTGATGCACACAACCAACACCAGGCCGTCCGATGTCCCGGCCCGTTTCTCCAGCTCCCAGTATGGGAATGTGATGTCCTTGACCATCACGGGGGTCCAGCCGGAGGATGAAGCAACTTACTATTGCTCTCTGTGGACTGGCAGCGAAGGGCACAGCTCTTCATTTGGGTGGCAAAGAGAGACAAAAACTTCCTTCCCTTTCCTTGCTCTCTCTGTGACTCAAGAGAAGCTGAACCTTTCTGCTTTCATCGTGTAGTTCTTGTTTTCACCTCAAGAAGATTCAAAGCAAAGAGAATAGGGTGGGCAGAAGAAATGGAATGAATGCACACCAAGGACCCCTCGGTTCATGCTCCAGATGTCACCTCCAAGTGAGGTCATGCAGAGAAGCCAGATCCCAGCCCACGAGGACGAATCCAGCACTGTCTCCTCCACCTGTTTCTTGCCACTACGTATAACCGGATTCCGCCTGAGCAGCCTGGACGGGGTGGCAAGAATTCCCGCTGCTGGTGGGGCTCTGGAAGTGCCTGTCAACGCGTCACACTGGAGGCCGGCAGGTGCTGCTGTTGCCCACTCCCCGTTCCCGTCTTCGTCACTTGCTACTGTGAAGCACCACCGAATTTCCTTCTTCATGAAGTACGGAAAAAGAGAGGAAGGGTCTGTTGGAGAAGGGCCCAGCGGCACGTGCAGTGCAGGGAGGGGAGATGATGAACGACAGGGCCAAGAAAGAGCAGCTGGGAGAAACCTCTTTCCCTTTCCGTTGAAATTAAGAAGGAAAACCATCATTTCTGTGCTGCAGTCTGCCAAAGCAGGGCACTGAGCAGTGGGCCAAAGCCCGGAAGGATGTGACCTGGTCTGACATCCTCCATGACTCTTGGGCCTGGCATGCTTGCTGGGTGAAAATGCACTTTGTACATGTTAGAAAACTAGATTTTTTTAATGCTTTGGCTTTCTATACTCCTGTAGCGCCCCTTGAAAATAGGTGTCAATGTTTAACCTGAGGGTGCCCTCGTCCAGTGTTAGAACAGAAGACTGTTCTCTTCCTGCCCCATCCCAGGGGGATCCTGACAGCAGAGCTAATGTGGAGCTCGCAAGCCCTGCAGGGAGCGGGTGTGATGAACAGGATGCAGCTGCTTCACCTTCCGACTGACCAATCGCCTTCCAGTGTACAGGGCGACCGGCCGATTTGCATGCAGGGGCTGCTCTGGGACTCGCGGGGGATTTAAGGGAGGCGAGAAGGACCCCATGGAGGCCGGCAACATTCCTTCATCCATCAGGTGCCCGCACAATGGCCCAAATTCTGCTCCTCTGCGCGCTCCTGCTTTGTGTTGGTGAGGGAAATTCACTTGCTAGGCGGAATGAGAGGTGCCTGAAAGCAGAATAAGTATCTCCTCCCATCCTCTGAGCTTTGCTCTTCTTCGGTGCTCTGCCAGTGCCAATTGCTCCCATGAGTCATTCCCCACCCTTTCCTTTTCAGGTCTGAGTGTCCAGCAGCTGCAGGTGTTGAAGGACCCAGAATCTGTGGCGCAAGGCGGGACGGTCACCCTGTCGTGCCGATACAGTGGTGGAACCATCTCTGATGGCAACTGGCCTTGGTGGTCCCAGCAGGTACCAGGGGGCAAACCCCGGGCGGTGATGCACACCACCAGCACCAGGCCGTCCGATGTCCCAGCCCGATTCTCCGGTTCCCGGTCAGGGGACGTGATGTCCTTGACCATCACGGGGGCCCAGCCGGAGGATGAAGCGACTTACTATTGCTGTGTGTGGCATGCGAACCAGGGCCACGGTGGCTCATTCAGGTGGGGACGTGAGACATGAACCTCGCCTCTGTATCATGGTTTGCACTCCCTTTCTGGAGTTATGCCTGGTGATGTGATACAATCCAAGACCAGCAGAGCTCGCTGTTGCCATTTCCCACCTTGAAAGAAGTGGAAGAAACTGGCAGGTGTTGCTGCTGGATTAACCTCCTGATACAAGTTGCAGGGAAGGGGTCTAACTAAAGAGCAGGAGCAGGTCTTTTTTGGAAGTCCTCACTTTCAGTCTTTGAGTCATCCTTGACCCAAAAACCTTATTATTCTTATTTATTTAAACGTTTTGTATGCCATCCCCTTGCTATATGGCCTCAGGACGACTCACACAAATAAATAAATATAATACAAGTAATATAAATAGAGTTAAAACCTGGAAACACCCCGGGTGGCTGAGAAAAGTGCCCTCTGCACATGTTTGGGACCCCATGGTGTGTTGATTTTCTTTCATGGCTTCAGAGGCGTTTGAAGAGTGCCTTGGATCTGCAATCAAGTTCATGAGCTAACCCCAGAATGCCCAAGTCCAGACAGTGCAGGCCCTTCTGAGTCCTGGCATCGCCGAGAGGGGGCAGCTGCTCCCCTGCCTGGCTGATTGGCAGTCTTCCAGCGCCCCGGGGGACATACTTCAAGACCCAGAGATTTGCATGCAAGGGCTGGCCTCTCCATCCCCGGGGATTTAAGGGAGATGGAGAGGGGGCAAGGAGAGAGCCCTCTGCTTTACCTCTATTCAGCCATCAGGTTTCCCCACCATGGCCTGGACTCTGCTTCTCTCCATACTCCTGATGTCCCTGGGTGAGGGAAATGCACTTGGAGGAAGGGAGGAATTGTGCCTGATGCAAAAACAGGCACCCTCTGTAATCCTTTCAGTTATGCAGAGGTTTGGTGCTACTCCACCATAAATTGCTCCCATGAGTCATTCCCCACCCTTTCCTTTTCAGGTCTGAGTGTCCAGCAGCTGCAGGTGTTGAAGGACCCAGAGTCTGTGGCGCAAGGCGGGACGGTCACCCTGTCGTGCCGATACAGTGGTGGGACAATCACTGATGGCAACTGGCCTTGGTGGGCCCAGCAGGTACCAGGGGGCAAACCCCGGGCGGTGATGCACACCACCAGCACCAGGCCGCCCGATGTCCCAGCCCGATTCTCCGGTTCCCGGTCAGGGGACGTGATGTCCTTGACCATCACGGGGGCCCAGCCGGAGGATGAAGCGACTTACTATTGCTCTGTGTGGCATGCGGACCAGGGCCACGGTGGCTCATTCAGGTGGGGAAGTGAGACAGAAATTGTCCCTTTGTTTCCACTTGCTCTGTGCTTCAGCAGAAATGACTGCAGGCTGCCTGCTCGCTCGCTCGCTCTCTCTGTCTCTGTCTCTGTCTCTGTCTCTCATCTATCTAAAATAATTTCTTGGTTACCTCTAAAGGAGACACCCTGTCAAGGCATCATCCCTGACGGAAGCCGGACAAAGCAGATACAATAAAAGCTAATCAGTAAAAATCTACAAAAGCAGTGATTGTGAATTAAAATAAATACAAAACCGAACTGACCAATAAATGAAAACCTGGTCTGCAAAAGCAGGTGGTTCTGGAGAGCTTTTCTGAAGATGTGCAATGAAGGGGCCTGATGGGCTGCTGGTGGAAGGGATTCCAGAGGTGAGGGGCCATGACTGAGATGGCCTTGCTTTCAACAAAGAGATAGGTACTCTTTGGGCAGAGACCCTGGAGAACCCCCAGTTGCGTTCTATGGGATCAGCACAAGCATCTCAGAACAATGCATTGGTTCCCAGTATGGGAACATTGACAATTTATCCATCACTAAAAGCCAGAATTATGATGTGGCCTATTATTCATTTTATGGCCACAAGATTATCATTACTGCTGCAGGTGGAAAAAGGGTAGCAAGTTTGGCAGTAGCACAACTTCGCATGGACCTGAGGGATGCTGGAAAGAAACATTCTTGTGCCTCGAGCTTCTGGAATGATAGAGCTGAAAGAGACAGAAAAAACATCTACTCCCAGCTGCTTGTAGAAGGAACGGCCACCCACTCCCCAAGCCTCCTGGCCCATACAATCCAGATGACAGGTTCACACAAAATAAGCATCAAAATGCCTACCTAAATGCATATTTTACTCTATGCATTTCGAGTAATGAAGACAGGAGACGGAACGTCATTGTGAAAGAAATGGGCAAAGCAAGAAGAGCCAGGCATAGCTGATCCTTCTCTCCTTAACTTGAACACCTTCTCCATTTGTATTGGTCAGTTTCAGCAGATGTGGCCTGGCTGTTTCAGGATGTCGACACATTCACACTGTACGGCGATCACCTCAGATGTTACCAGGAATCACCCACCAGCCTGTCCTGTAAGGAATACCCCTGTCTGGGAGCAGAGTTTCCAAATGCATGTTACTCTACCTCATATATTACCATTTTAGGCTGACAACTGCACCAGGGTTTTCAAATACCTGCTAGTTAGAGAGCCAGTGTGGTGTCGTGGTGAAGAGCGTGGGACTGGGACTCAGGCGATCTGGGTTCTAGTCCCTGCTCAGCCATGGAGCCAACTGGGAGACTTTGGGCCAGTCACAGACTCTCAGTCCAGCCTACCTTGCAGGGTTGTTGTTGTGGGGATAAGATGGAGGAGGAGAATGATGTAAGCTGCCTTGAGCCCTTTGTAGGAAAAAGGCAGGATATAAATCGAAAAATAAATAAAAAATAGTTTCCATAGCATTTTTTAGATTGACACCTGTACGGATTTAATGGGGTTACACTGAAGCTGCATTAACCTTCACAACAGGGATGGGACACTCTCTGAAAGCTAGTGTGGCACAGGGGTTTGAGTGTTGGACTGGGACTTGGGAGATCTGGGTTCTAATTCCCACCCTGCCATGAAGCTACGTGGGAGGTTTTGAGCCAGTCGTGAATTCTTAGCCTCTCAGGGCTGGCATTGTGAGGATCAAATGAAGAGGAGGTGGGCCGTAAGTCATCCTGGTTCCTTGCATGTTTCTGAGCATGACAAAGACCCAGTAGGGCCACGGAGGATTGCCCAAGGCTCCCCGGCCAGATTAAGTCTCATATTTTGCCTGCCTATATTTCCAGAGCTTCTGCATTGCTGTTTTTGGATTGCCTGTGTGTATTCAAGTCATTGCACCTTCGTTACTGTTTTGCTTTTGATTGTACCTTAGCACTATGTAGGCGAGGCTCTGTCTATCCCCACCCTCCGTATCTATTACATGGTGTCCCATTTCCCTGTGACCTCCTAGGCTGCCCACACTTCTTGGCCTGAAAAAGTCTCACCGAATTTATTTATTTAGTTTTTTATATGCCGTCCCCTTGCTACATAGCCTTGGGACGGCTCACAGAATCAGTGGATGAACCTTCCCCTGGATGATCATTGAAGTCTGGGAAGCAAGGGTGGCTTGTGCATCACCGAAGATCGGGCAGTGGGAGATGGGACACTTACAGGGGATCCTTTGCAAGCTGCGAACACATTTCCGTCCTTGGAAACAAGAACCAGTCCCACCCATTATAAACTCCTTTGAATCCCCTTCTCCTTTGAGCAGTTTTGTTTCTGAAGGCAAATTCTTCTCCTCCAATTGAATGAGAATGATTGCAAACCTCTGGAAGATACTTTCTGCAGCGCTGGTTTCTTACCCTGGCTTTGCCTCCACCAGGTGCCCCTTCGAAATGGCTGGACGAACACAACCGTGACCTCCGGTCCCAGCTTCACAGCTGTTGGGCCAGGAAGGGTTGCGTCTGAGCGGAACACGCATTTCCTCCATGCTTTGCTCCTCTCGGTTCTGAACTCCCTTGGGTCGTGTCACTTCCAAACTTCTGAAATAAGACTTCCTGCCTGCACGAACACAGTTGGTTTCCCTTGAGATGCAGTGGTGCAGCACAGGTTTTGGTTGTTACCTCTCCCCTTATCCACTGATCCATGTGCTCCAGCTGCCTCACGAGTCACACTTCGTCTATGAAACAACCTCTCCACTGTGGCCCAACTGGCGCCAAACCTGACATCTTTTTGGTGCCAGGTCAAGATGGTCTCCTTCTCTGAAGCCTTTAAAGACTGACTTGGCCATCTAGGGGCTTGAGAAGGGTTACCTGTTCCAGGTGTTTTGCAGAGTCATTCTTTGCCATTATCTGTCTTTAGCTGTTTTAAACTTGTTAATGTGTTTCCTGATTTTATCACATTTTATTGAATTCCTATTGTCTTTTTTATAGTCTGTTGTAAATTGCCCATTGGCAAGACCGAGTGGAGGAGACAATCACATCAGGGATGATCCAAGGCAGAAGACAAAGGGAAGTCCGACTATGGGATGGATAGACTCCAGCAAGGAAGCCATGGCCTTAATGGAGCTGTCATGGACAGGACATTTGGAAGGCTTTCGTTCATAGGGTGGCCATAGGTTGAAGGCAACTTGATGGGACATAACAACGATGAAACTGCTCAGAGATATTTGCCTGTGGGCCAGTATAGAAATGAAATCATCTCCGTCTTCTCTGCAGGTGTACCTATAGGAAACAGACCTCCCATGCGTATTTGCAAGCAACTCGAGGCTCCTCGTCATGACGTGCACACCATGGTAGTGATCCAGGGCTGCCATTGGAAGAAGAGATGTCCATCCCTGATCCTCTCCTAAAACCACGCAGAGGGGAAGTGCAATGAGAACATCGTACATGTGTGGAATGTGTTCTTATGTGACAGCCAATGAATAGGAGGCACATTTGCATGTATTTGCACACTCCCTTTCTGGGGATTTAAGGAGGCCCTGGATGCCTCCATGCAGAGAAGCTTTTGGTCCAGGGCAACCTTTTTGTTCTCCCATTACCATGGCTAGAACTCTTCCTCTTTCCTTCCTCTTCTTCACTTTTTACACAGGTAATGGCAAACTGCTCTGCATCTCCAATGTAAACCTTCTCATTTCAACCTCCTTTTTCCTCTGACTGGAAATCTCTGACTTTCTTGCTGTGCTGTCTCTGTCTCCCTTTTATCCCCCACTTGCAGCCTGGTAAATTATCCATGTCTCACTGACCACAGTCTCTTGATGTTACATGTTCTTCTAGGGGCCCTGGCCAACTTTGTACTAACACAGCCCCGCTCCGTGTCGGCGTCGATGGGAGAAATGGTGCAGATCTCATGTACCAGAAGTAGTGGAAATATCGGGGGCCATGGAACATCCTGGTATCAGCAGAAACCCAACAGTGCCCCAGTTCTATTGATATATGAGTTCAACAAGAGACTAGCAGGAATCCCAGACCGGTTCTCTGGCTCAACCAACAGCACTTCCAACTCTGCCATCTTAACCATCTCTGGGGTGCAACCAAACGATGACGCTCATTATTACTGCTTGTCTGCCTATTACACAAAGGGCACAATGATGCCACCAGAAGCGGAAGGGAGACCAAAACGTCTTCACGGTTAGTTGGCTTCTGGTGCTGGTAAGCAAGTGAAATCCCCAAGGACAGAGCAATCTCTGATTTTAGAGAAGAGATCAGAGATAAACCTGGAACTTTATTATACGAGGCACTTCATATTGTGATCACACACTCGTGGAAGTGCAAGGGGAACGTGCCATAATGCAGTCTCTTCCCAGGGTCTCTCTTGTGTTTTCCAGCCATTTTGAGGGCTGGTTGGTGGTTTGTCTGAGGAGGGAAAGCAGGCTTTTAAAATACAAACTGCAGCAAAGTCCAACACAAGTCTCATGAAAAGCCACATTTTTAGCTCTGCAACTGTGTTACTTCTGGTTGGTTAATAGAATATACAGAAAGGCAGAGAAATACCAACCCTCCCAGGAGAGAGGAAAATGGATGTCATGCATGCATTTTTCTTCCCATAATGAAAACAGAAGCATCAGCCTTGGTTTAAAAAAAGCAGGCTAAACCCCTCCTGTGCAGAAACAGTGGGAATTGCCTTCTTAAAACAAGGGAATCTTGGCTACTCTCCCCCTTATCCAGATGCAAGATGGGGAATACGTGGCTCAACAGAGCTGGAAAAAAAAAAGATCTCAGAGTAATTGTGGACAATAGGCTAAACATAAGACAACAAAGCGATGCAGCTGCCAAAAGGGCAAATGCTATTTTGGGATGCATTAACAGACATTTTACTTCCAGATCATGAGAAGTAGTACTTCCTCTATACCGTGCCCAGTTCTGGGGACCAAGATTTAAGAAAGATGAAGGTAAATTAGAAGGGTCCAGAGGAGGGTGACAGAAATGATGCAGGGTTTGGAAATACCGCCCTATGAGGGGAGACTGAGGGAACTGGGCATGTTCAGCCTTAAGCAGAGAAGACTAAGGGGGGACACGGTATCCTCAAACTACGACCATGGGCTGGATCCAGCCCACCATGCCCATTTATCTGGCCCACCTCAGAGGTTTTGGAGGCGGGGAGGCAGCAGCTTGCTAACACGGAGATCATTTTGGACTCGCTCGGAGAAAACCATCTCCGAGCAAGCAAGCCGCTGCCTCATGTGTCCGCCCCCACCTCGCCTTGCCACGCCCGCGCACCCCACCCCCTTGCCGGCCCGCACCCACCACTGGCCCCTTTCAACTGGCCCCCTGTTGAAAAGTTTGAGGACCCCTGCTCTAGAAGTCCCTTCAAGGCTGTCACAAAGAGGAAGGTCAAGGTCTCTTCTGGCTGATGCGAGTGCAGGACATGGAATGATTAGTTCAAGTTGTGGCAACCCAGATTCAGGCTGGACATCAGGACAACCTTCCTCACTGTCAGAGCAATACGACCGTGGGACCAGCTGCCTGGAGAGGTGGGGGGCTCTCCCACCCTGGAGACAGTCAAGAAGAAGCTAGGCAACCATCAGAGTGGGATGGTGTAAACTGGTGTCCTACAACTGCAGGGGGTTGGGCCCCATGGCCTTCTTGGCCCCTTCCAAATCAATGATTCCATGATTCTATTATTCTAGTTTCAGGGCTTACAAGGGGGAAGTGAAAGAGATAGCTCTGTTTTTAGGAAATGTGAAATATGACTGAAATGCCATTGTTTTGACTGAAATGTTTTGATCGCCACATCAAGCTGGTTCGAACAAGAAATGGTAATTTTTCTTTTTCTTATGTTTTAGTCTTAGCATACTTGCGCGTATTCCATGGATTAACTACAAACGTGAAGAATTCTAAGGGGATATTTGGTAGCCCATCTGCCTTGTTCTGGCCCAGAGGTTTGCAGATGGGATGGACAGTCTGGGTCTTCCCGAGTGTGTGAAGGCTCATTGTGGGGGGGACTGGAGGGAGTGGTGTTGTGCCAGGGGCTGCCCAACTCCAGGGAGTGAAGGATCATGGACACACGAGAAACGTCTCTTGGAAGAAGGCCCCAGGACCAGCAGAAGGGGAAGGAGGCTGTGCATGATAGGATATCCCTTTTTCCAATGAAGAATGTGGATGATAGGACCAGGATATGTAGCACTTCCCCTTTTACATTTCTCATTTTTTCCCTTCGGACAAAGAAATGCCCAGAATGTGAGAATGGGAAGGACGACCTTCCACACTACCCACTGGGGGAAGAGGGGGAGTAGAGAGGCTAGGGAAGGCCCTGAAGGTGAGCTACACGGCAGGGAGGGTGTGAGCAACAAACCCAAGCAGGAGAAGCCTCTTGTCCCACTTCAGTTGTGGGCTTAGAACTAAACCAGGAGTCTCTGGGTTGTGAGCTGCCAACACTTGACCCTAACTGTTGGATTTTCTTTTGCCTTCCCCACTAATCTGTATCGTCTCCAAGGAAAGGTGCAGGGGCTGAAGCCCCAGAAGGATGCTTTCTGTCCTGGAAGCCCTTTTCCCAAATCCATGATCCCTGTTGGACTGCATATGAGTGTTTAGGAAAATGCATTTTGCCTGTGTACAGATGCTCTCCAAACGGTGGCATCATGTTCTCACAGACTGGCTCATGGCGTTTGAAGTAAGTTCCAGGCCTTGCCCATAGGGGGCAATCTCTTCTTTAAGCATCACTCCTCTTGTTCTGGTCCAGAGGTTTGTGGCTGATATTCATGTCCTCTAGAGACACTGTGAGACCAACAGGCTGCCTCTCCTGGACCTTTTCTACAGCTCTCTGGTGCTTGGAGGGAGATGCTAAAATTTGCATGAAGAGGCTGCTCTCTTCACCCTGAAGGATTTAAGAAAGACTGGAAAGGTGCTGATGGCAGCTGTGCAGATTGACTGATCAGATTTCCCCAGAATGGACTACATTTTCCTTCTCTTCACAGTCCTGATCGCTGCTGGTGAGACCAATTCATTTGAGGGACAGGCTAAACCTTGACATGAAAATCCGAGCTTCACAAAAGCTTGGTATGGCTAGAACTTAAGCTGGTTTAATAAGCAATCTCTTAACCTGGTTCTCTTTCTTCAGAACCCAGTGTCCAGCAGCTGCAGACCCTGAAGGACCCCGAATTTGTGGCTCTAGGTGGAACAGTCACCATATCTTGCAGATATAATAGTGGAAATATTGCTGATAGCAATTACCCTTGGTGGGCCCAGCAGAAACCCGGGGGCAAACCCCGAACCATGATGCACAGCAGCAGCACCAGACCCAGTGATGTCCCAGCCCGATTCTCTGGCTCCAAGTCAGGGAATGTGATGTCCCTGACCATTACGGGGGTCCAGCTGGAAGATGAAGCTGTCTATTACTGTAGTTTGAACCCGGGGGGCTCGTGGCACAGCTGTTCCTTCAGATGGGGAGATGAGAAAAAACCTCCTCTCTTGTTCTTTGCTGTTTTGGTTCATCAGTCAAACTTTGAGTGCCCCAGACACACATCTCTTAATATCATCAGTTCCTAAATATTCAGAAAGTATCAAATGGCTCACCTTTAGGTTCAAATCATCAATGTGGTCTTTCAGAAATAACGATTGCAGCCCTCCTCTGTGTGCACTCATGTGATGTGCTCTGTTGCAGTGCAATTGTGGAATCACACAATTGTGGAATCACACAAGCCTCAAATCTGCTTTGACTTGCCTTTAGGTTTTTTGTTCTCGGCGTCTTAGTGTTGAAAGAGCTGCAAAACAGCTACAAAAGGCAGGAGAGGCTGGGCAGTGACTTGGTCCCAGCAGCTTCTGTGGGTAAAGCACAGAATAAATGCTTCATGGAGAGAAGCTGCAGAACCAGCAGGAAGAGGGCATGAAACACAGAGCGAGTCAGAAGGGGTCTCCAGGGCCATCTAGTCTGACCCCTGGCTCTAGCTGGCTCCACTTATGACATGCCTACCACGCTTACCATGATCTTGAATGTTGAATAATCTGATCTTCCCTCTGCCATTAAAGAAATGTGGAGGAAATGGACATTCTGCCCGTTTCCATCTTGTGGCTCACAAGAAACTAAAATTGCCAGTTTTAGATTAGATACTCAGATGCATAGTTTGCCACTCCATCAGCCTCTTGCCTCACTTCAGTTGTTGCACGGGGATTAAAGCAAGAATCTCTGACCTGAAAGCTGCCAATGCTTGCCACAGCACGCAGAGTTTTTCCCCCAAACCGCGGGGTTTTTCCCCCCCCCCCCCCCCCCCCGTCTCCAAGGAGAAGTGCAGGAGCTTAAGCTCTGGAGAAATGCTTTCTGCCCTGGAAGGGTTTGTCCCAGCTCCTTGATCAATATCAGGAGAAATATAATTAGTTAGGAATATGTGCTC
Source organism: Varanus komodoensis (assembly GCF_004798865.1). Classification (NCBI taxonomy): domain Eukaryota; kingdom Metazoa; phylum Chordata; class Lepidosauria; order Squamata; family Varanidae; genus Varanus; species Varanus komodoensis. The sequence goes on along the minus strand of NW_025336169.1, from coordinate 25,872 downwards.
TGTCTGTGTTTAGAAGCATTGCTTTCCAAATTATGGCTTCAATTTCTTTTTGAACTGCTTGTGGAGTTAAAACAGGTCCCAGTTCTTGTCCATAGATGGCAGTCATGCAACTTCAGTTGGCTTCCCCACCAGTTCAGGTCCTTCAGAGATATGGTGAGAGTTTAACAGCCCTTCTTGAGCTTTTTCGCTAGTCTTCTTTGCCTGGAGATATTTATCAAAATTAAAACAGTTGTAAGAAGAGGCATTTCTTCAACTCTGGAGATTTCAGAGAAACTGGGTGGTCACTGATTGTAGATCACTTTGCTGCAGGTGGGCTAGGAAATACAAGACAGTTAGACAAAGAAATGGTCCATGTTCCACACGCTCTGTCCAGGCATGCATGGAGCTGTATTGATAAGTCCAGACAAAACCAGAAACAATCTACTGCTGTATAACACCATCCATTTCCTCCCAACCTTACTTGCATAGAAACAGGGTCAGTCAGAAAGGGTTTCCTGGGCCATCTAGTCTGACCCCCGGCTCTAGCCAGCTCCAATCATGACATGCCTACCATGTTCATGTCCAGCCTATTCTTGAGCGCCCTCACTGATGGGGCTTCAACCACCTCCTGTGCAAGCCCATTCCCTACCCCAGGGGTCCTAACCATTGGGAAATACTTCCTGGCATCCACCTTGAATCTTGGTTCCCTGAGCTTGGCTCCATTGGAATGCGTCCTGCCCCCCAGAGGTGCCTTTGCCTGATATTGTTTAATTCCAGGATCCTGCTTGCCAAACAATGGAAACTTTGCTTTCTTGCTTGCTTTATTTAGACAGTTTATCTGCAGGGTGCAGTATTCTTTGCCTTGGGATTTTTTCTCCCCGTGTCCTTGGCTCAGTCCTGTGACAGATGCAGTAAAGAATGTTATCTCATTTCTTTTATTGCTTCCACTGGTTGGAGGAGGCGCAGCATCTGTTAATAGCACAACGGGAAACTCAAATGGGGTTCATGCCTTGAAAGTTTGGAAACTTGCCTCTGGGATGAGACCCTGTGCTGTGATTGGTTCCAGCTTTAGCTTGGAGCTGCACTGCGGTCAGTGGCAGTCCGAATGGCTTTCTGGGGAACAAAGGGTCACATTTGCCCCTGGGCTTGAGGTTCTGCCCCTCTGCCTTCTTTCTTTGTTACAGTTATAGCCTTCCTCTCTTCCAAACAGTCCGAGCTGGCACACAAACAGTCACCCTCCCTACCTTTCACCCCCCCACAACCATGTGAGGTAGGCTAGGCAGAAAGTCAGTGCTTGCCCCCAGGTCTCCTAGCACACGTCATGGCCACATAGGGACTAGAACCCAGGACTCCCAAGTCCCAGTCCAACACTCGAACCACGACGCCACACCAGCTCCCAATCTGCCCTAGATCTTAAACTTCCCTTAGGTTTGACACGGTCCTGGCAACATCTCTCCAAGCAGTTGTGTGCCTGAGAGTTTTCAGGACTGGGCCCCAGTCAAAAGAGGAGAGGACAGGCAACCGGTGAGGTCAGGGCAATGACCTCATCTCTGCACTGCACACGTGCAAGAAGCACTAGCAACTACTAATTTTGCTCGTCGGCAGCTGCTGCGGCAATTGCAGCTTGGTGTGTTTGCCTGGGTGTGTTGCTTGTTTGAGCAGTGCCGGGAGACTGGAGTGAAGCAGGATGGTAAGCAGAGAGCGGGATCCAAGGTGTCTTTTGCTTTACGCTCTGGTGATGGGGCTGATCTTCTCAGTAGTGTCTTTTCCTTCTGGAAGTATGTTGCCTTTAATGTTTCCTGCTGAAAAGATTCCCAGTGTTCTGCCTGGAAATCTTTTTCCAATGCTGGGATTCTGCTTTCTTGACCAGAGTGTTTCTGGGCATATGAGAGAAGTAGATACACACTGCACGTCCCTGGCATTGCTTATCCTATCCTAAAAGCAGCGGTCCACTTCTTGCAACAAAAAATTGGCATCTGTTTGGCTCTAGAAAGCGTTGCTTGGAAGCCTGGTTTACCAATCCACCTATGCATTGGCTGCATTGACAAAGAAGGGATATGTACTCTGCATATGCTCAGATGCACTTGTCTCTGGTGAGAATAATGCATGTGCTCCCGAACTTAAAGCAGGTTCTAAGGCCAAGCACTAGAGGATGCAAAGTCCTGATTACATGGGCAGGAATACCAGATCAGAGTGGCTGAAATTACCAGTCAGTCCTGAGCCCCAGTGCCTCCCCTTTCTGCTGGTTGTGGGGAAGCCGCTGGTTTATTACTGGTAGAAAGCTTTCCACTAAAATCTTTTAATTTCTTGGTTTTAAATTGGCCATTCCCTGTTTGCTTCTGACCACACGCACCTCTGGGAGGGAGTCCCCAGGAACTCCCCAAAATGGAATTCAGCTCTGGGGCTGATAGGGGCTCTTCCATCTCTACACCAGAGACAGAGAAGCCCCATTTGGTGTAGTGAGAACTTGTTACTTGGAATATGTAACAAGGAGCCTTAGTAAAATGGAAGGGAAGGGAAAACATGCCCTGGATTAAGATCAAACATGTTCCTTCTCATTGTTATGTGATTGTCTCATAGGATTTCAGCTTCTCCTATTCTTCTAAAAGCACAGGTCTCTGTAGATTTGGATGATAAAGGGATGGTAGAACAATGCCTTAGATCTCGCCTGTTGTTCCAGAGGTTTTGGTCCAGGAGCTTTAGTCCTAAGTAGAAGTACTTAGCCAGATCCAAACTATTTTGCAAGCAGGGAAAGTAAACCCAGTTCTGTAGTTTAGAAGGGTCTAAAATAAAAATCTACAAGTTAGCTTCTGTTAAACTGTGTGATGAATTAAACACTATTTATCAAGCCTTTTTTCCAGCTGCAGTCTCCCCGACAGCTTACTTATGTGGTCATTAGCAAACCAATCCTTGTCCTCTGGCTGATAAAGTAAAAGACATGGAACTAAAAGAGGAGAGGAGGAGGAGGAGGAGGAAAGCAAGCAAACATATGCTGCATTTCTCAAAGTTACAGGGTTCTTATAATGCTCTACAGTTGAAGGAACAACAAATTCCTTACTTGTTCTTTTAGAATCCAGAGAAATTCCTAGGGATTCCTTTCCTTTAGGCAGAAAGAGGTTCCCTTTCCTATCTGTTTCCAAATATCCTTACATATCTAATGTACATTTCATTTGATTAAAAATGGTATGTCACCCCTTCCCTTGCTCCAACCATTGAGTTCTGGGTACACACTTGAAATTAAAATAAGCCCTCAGTGGAGTTTAGCTCTCCAAGAGCTGGGAATTTCCTGACTGTGCCGCTATTCTCTTGGCCAAGTTGGTGCTAGTGTTGGGAGATCTTCATATCCCGCATCGGTGTAACAGCCTCCCAGCCAAGTTCAAGAAGCTCCTGGTTCCAGGGAAGATCCAGCACATCCTCTGCACTGGGAATCTCTGTACGAGGGAGAGCTATGAGTACTTGCGGACGCTGGCTGGCGATGTCCACGTCGTCCGAGGAGACTTCGATGAGGTAGAGTGTGTTCCTCTAAAACTAGGACTGTCCTTTGCGTGAATCTATGCAAGTACGTTGGACTTCGTGGTCTTGCTGGGCCAGTGGAGGACCAAAGGACCTCCCAGAGGGCAGTTTCCAGGCTTGGTATCAGCACCTGGACTGGTGGGTCAGGGGGTGGGGATAGCGAGAAGCAGCATTGCATGTTCTCGCAGGTGCAAGGTCAGGGGCAGCAGCACAGGGAGGCATGCTGTGGCTTCTGCTGAGGACCCGCAGCCCAGCAGGGCGCCCTGGAGAAACATCGAAACAGAGCGAGTCAGAAGGGGTCTCCCGGGCCATCTAGTCTGACCCCCGCACCAGCCGGCTCGGCTCATGACATGCCCACCATGTGCATGCCCAGCCTATCCTTGAACACCCGCACTGGTGGGGCCTCGACCACCCCCCGGGGAAGCCCGTTCCACACCCTAGAGTTGCTCCCCTTCTCCCCCATTGCATCATGCTTGCCCATCCGTGGCCCAGGCAGCAGTGGCGTTGAGCAGGAGGAGCCACAGATGCCCCTGCCTGCTTGCTCGCCACCTGAGCATCCGCCAAGCGAGCATGTGGTGGCCGTGCTGAGGAAGAAGAGGAGGAGCGAGAGCAGCTGGTGGCCATGGTGGCCAGAAAGTAGGTGTACTGAAGGGGAGAACTCACCGAGGCATCTTGCCCGAGGGCTCTTAGGAGCCTGCACTGGTGGAGGTGGCCAGACTCATGACTGTTGCTGTCTGGGGGGTGTGTCTCATCTGTCCCCATCCGTCCTCCAAGGAGCCCAGCGCTCTTCTCCATTTTATCCTTGCAATGCCCTTGTGAGGCAGGTGAGGCTGAGAGTCATGCCTGGCCCAGAGTCACCCCGTGAGCTTCATGGAGAAGCTGGGACTAGAACCTGGATCTCCCAAATCCAAAAGTCTATCCACTACACCCCACTGCCTCTCGTGTGTGTGTGCGTGTGTGTGTGCACGCATGTGTATATCATGGGATTGCAAGCTCAGCTTATTGAAGGTACTGTTACCTTCATCTATCTGAAGGGAGCTCGATGCAGTATCGCTTATCTGTGTATCGGTTCGACGACTAACCACATCCTTTTGCAGTGCCTCAGTTACCCACAGCAGAAAATCATCACGGTTGGGCAGTTTAAAATCGGTCTGATCCACGGTCATCAAGTTATTCCCTGGGGCGACCTGGCCAGCTTGGCAATCCTGCGGAGGCAGCTCAATGTGGACATCCTAATTTCGGGGCACACCCACAAATTCGAGGCATTGGAGCATGAGAATAAGTTCTATATCAACCCAGGATCAGCCACTGGAGCCTATAATGCCTTGGAAAGGTAGAGTGACATTTCAGAACACGTGGAAAGTCAAGTTGGACCCAATCAATGGTCTGTCCAGTCCAGCAGTCCATACGCACGATGGCAAAACAGCTGTCCAAGGATCCCTCGAGAAGGAGGGGTGCAAGACCTCCTCCTGCCCAAGCTCCTCGGCAGCTGATGAACTTAGGCATGCCACCGTTGATCATGGAGGGAGCACACAGCCAGCAAGCCTAGCAGTCACAGTAGTCCTTTCCTCCATATACCCTCTGGGGCAGCTTTCTTAACTTTCAGATGAGTTGGACTTAGCCCATCATTTGGGAAAAGGATAATCTTGAGGAAGGCAGAGAAGACAAGTGCATCTTGGGGGAGAAGGACAAATGGGTGTAACTGGAGTTTCCTTCAAGTAAGTCCTGGCATGAGAGCTGGGAAAGCGAGTGGCTTGTCCAGGGTTTTCCTATTTCCAATCCCTCTGGTACCTTCTAAACATATGCTGCAAAATGAATGGGATTCTATTCATTCATATACCAGTGGGGGGCGGGGGGAGGGGAGTTGGAAAGAAAGACATAATACATGTATACTTTTTTTTAAAAGCAGAGTAAAGTGACAATAGTATTTAAAAAGAGGCAGCATAACATCTTATCAAGAATAAATCACAAGAAGATCAAATGGGAGTGGCAAAGATCTCTGCTTTAAGCTGAAAATAGACTAACACAGGGACTTCAATGGAAAGACAATGCTATAAATTGGGTGCTACGTATGAGTGAGTTTCCCAGTTTTCCATCTCAGTCCTGGGGCAACTAGTGAGGGAACTAGCAGAGGTCCTCCAAAGATGAGGCCCATGCGTGGCTGGGTTGATGTAGGTTTCCCCTCTTCCAGGTTCTACAGTGGAAACAGTGTGGGTAGTTGTTCTCAAGGTTGAAACCAGAGCATTCTGGGGTAGAAAGCCCACCCTCTGTAGCACCAAAGATCCCCATTCCCACACTCAAAACAAAGGCACAATTCAGAAGCCAAAGTTCTTCTTTGTTGTGGCCAGTGTCTTAGTGAACTGGTATACTGGGAAATACTTCAGTTTGGTTTTGTAACATTTCTAACACAAATACTTTATTCCTTCCAGAAATATCACCCCTTCATTTGTTCTGCTGGATGTCCAGTCCTCTACAGTCGTAACTTACGTGTACCAACTCATTGGTGATGATGTGAAAGTGGAAAGGATTGAATACAAGAAGTCTTAAATCAAGACATTTCTCCATCCGTTTCCCCCCACTCTGCCTTGACGTAGCTGCACAAGAGAATTGATTCTAGCTCTCCAAATGCAGGGAAATACTTTGCAGTAGCCCTTTTTCATTCCATGTCTCATACTTGCAGCTTCTCAGAAGCACGTGATTTGAAAATCCCAGGAGTAATAAAAGTGTTGGAGAATGAGCTCTGTTTAAATATGGTGTCTCATTTGAAAATGTCCAACCTGTATTGAAGAGCAGAATTTAAGACTGTTTGCATTACCCAAACTGTTCCCATGGACTAAAGCTATTTCTGATCTGTGTGTCCAGAGGAGAAGATTCTGGGTTTCTTTTTAAGACTAGGAAGTGGAGGTTGAGATGATGGCATGCTTGACCCATATTTGAGGAAATCCATAAAGGACTCTGGTCTATTCATCTCTATTGCATACTTTCTTAAGAGTTAGAAAGTGAAGAAGAGTATAGAAGGGTATAGAACAGTACAGAAGAGTCCAGTTTCCACTGGTACTATTCTTGTCTATCCACCAGTTGGTAAACAAGCATAGCTTGAACCTTAGTGGTAGAACTTACCTGTTGTGCATGCAAAAAGATCAAGGTCCAGTTCCTTGGAGATGGTCCCCCAAGATGGGGAAGGTCAACTTTGTGGCCTGGGATTTCCTTACATCCAGCTCCTGATTCTGCACTGGAGTGTCTCATTCTGAGTCAGAAGACTCCATGGACTCGTAGGCTAGGCTGTTTTTAGCAGGATGATGGGACTGCAATTTGAGCAAGTGTGCATTGTTCCCATGCAAATGGGAACAATATTTTCGTACATTCCAAAAAACAAACAAATCCAATTCCATGGATGAGCTGACAACAAAAAGAGTGATGCCTGGCCCTTGATAATCTGTGGGACACTGATGAAAAACTGTCATGAAATCTGCCGTCCTTTCTCAGGGATGATAAATGAACGAAGGATAAGAAGGATAAGAACACACCGTCTATAATGAAATGGACTGAGGACCTCACAACACTTAACCCTTGAATGAATGATATTTAGATGCCACTGCACGTGGATGAATATACGGATATTTAGCAGACCGTGGTTTGAGTTTGTTTATTTCTATGTAGATAGCTATACCTGTGTGTTTGAGAGAGTATGTGCATGTATACCTGGATATAGGTAAATCTAGGCAGCCCTTTAAATTTTTTCCCTTTTGAATGGCATGGACTAGGTGGACCTTGCATTGGGCTTGACCACGGTGGGCTGCACTGTCCCTGCCAACTTGCCATGCCACACGCTGCTCCCAGGAGCGCAAAGACCCTTCCTCGGGCACTTTTGGCGCAGGATGCCTGGCTCAGCTTGAACACTGCTCAGTCTCAGCGGTGCTGTGAACTTTGGCTCAAGTCAGTGCTCTGATTTGCATGAAGGGGTTGTACTTCCACCATGAGCAATTTAAGCGGCCAAGCCAGAGGCAGCCCAGCAAAGATTCCTTCTCTCCAGAACCCCGAGCTCCTCTAGAGTGGTCAGCATGGCCTGGGCTCTCCTCTTCTGGACCCTGCTCAGTTATTCTGCAGGTGAGGCATGGAAAGTCAGCATCAGAATAGCCAGTGGTCTTCAGCAAAATTAAATATATAGCCATATTTGAGAAGCTTTGTGCTTCAAGAGAATCGGAGAGCTTGGAAAATGAGTGACAGTATTTCCCTCCTTGTTTGCACAGGTGTCAGCGCACAACACGTCCTCACCCAGCCTCCGTCGCAGTCCGTGTCTCCGGGGCAAACAGTCAAACTCCCGTGCACCGCAAGTGCTGGCGGCAGCTGGTATTACTTCGGCTGGGTCCGACAGCTGCCTGGGCAGCGTCCCCAGTTCGTGCTGTATGGAAGCAACAAGGGAGAAGGGATCCCGGATCGGTTCTCGGGTTCCAGCTCTGGGAACCCCAACTATCTAACCATCACCAACGCCCAGCCAGAGGATGAGGCTGATTATTACTGTGCTGCCTGGGAAGACAACAGCAAGGGGTCTCACAGTGGTTGGTTCTGTTGGGGAACTGAGACAAAAACGTTTCATTTCTTCCACTTCCTAAAGAGCAGAGAACTGGCAGAGAATGTAATTTGACTGATGGCTAAAGGGTTGGTGCTCACTGGGACACCCTCTGCTGCTCTGAAGGGCGACCTGGACAGAGGCTCCACTCTCTTCAATTGCCACCACGGCCAATGGTGGGGTACTCTGGATCTTATGCCACCCCCCTTTCGTTGCCTCCTCCTCAAATTGTGCATCCCTGGAGCATGTGGAAGGAGGCCGGGAATTCCAGGCATCCGGGTCGTCCTGTCCTGCCTCTCCAGCCTGGGGAAACATTTTGATGCACTTTGGTTCTCCCAAAACTAGAACTCTCGCATGGCTGGCGACAGGGAAGATGGCTTTCTCTTCCATCTGATGATCTCAGAAACGTCCAACATCCCCTCATTCCATCCATTCCATTTCATCAC
>NW_025336169.1:11990-17264 GCF_004798865.1 Varanus komodoensis | reverse complement strand
CGTCAGCCGCTCTCGGCGGCACAGCCAGATTCTCCTGCAGCCTGAGCAGCGAGCATGCGAGCTACGTTATTGGATGGTACCAACAGAGAGAAGGGCAGGCGCCTCGGCTTTTGCTGTATGATGACACCAACAGACCCAGCGGGATCCCGGATCGCTTCTCCGGCTCCAAATCAGGCCGGTGAGCGTTATCTGACCATCACCGGTGTCCAGGCGGATGATGAGGCCACCTATTATTGCGGTGTTGTTTATAGCGGTGGTTACTCACTGTGGTACAATTGCAAGGGGAACCAATACAAGAACCACTTTTCAGGCCAGAAAGGGAAGTCTTTGCTGTCTGCACACTCTCGCTTTCGTGTGTGGTTACTTCTGAGCGTTGCTTAGGATGCAAGTTCAGATCGCGACATGGCACATGGCTGTCCTTGATCTTCTCTGGGGTGGGGTGGGCCTCTCAACCACTAACCTCTTCAAAAAGGATGCACCTTCCATTTGAAGAAGGTGTGTTTGGCTTTCTGGTTTTTCTGTGGTACTTGGTCCAGGTCTCTTTATTGACCTGGACCAAGTAGAGGTCTTTTCACTTGACATTAGATTGTCCACCTTGAACATTTGTAGAATATTCAGGATTGGACCAAAATGTGAAAGGTCTTGGCACACTGACACAGGCAGAGTCATCCCAAAGTTATGGGGGTTAGAGATGTGTGGCATATAATATGACTGTGTGATTCATTTCTGCATGCTAAATTGACATGATGAAGAAAAGCTAATTGATAAGAGAACTTTCTTGCAGCAGTTTTGGGTACATGAACTGAGTTTTATTTCGGATAAATTTGTGGGTGCTGAAGATGTACATTATTGTAAGAGTGAAGGGGTGGCTGTTGGAAGGAAAAGAACCCGCCTTCTCTAATGAAATGGAACTGAGGACCTACAACATGTGTATCCCTTGAATGAGTGAGACATAGACACTACTGCACATGGATGAATATAGGTATATTAAGCAGGCCTTGGTTTGAGTTTGTTCATGGATATAGTCAAATCCAGGGCTTTTTTTGTCATAGAATGCACCAGAAAGGCGTTCCAGCACCTTTTTTTCAATAAATTTTACGAAGTGATTTTGAATGGAGTAGCAGATCAGCAGCAAACATCGCTAACATAGTGCCTGCAAGCGGCTGTTGTCTCTGCTATCATCTGCTATCTGATAGTGAGAGATACCTGCTTGGGACGCTGCTCCACTGCTCTGCTCCCTGCTCGGCTTGGGATTGGTGTGTGTGCTTACTGCTGGTGGGGACCTGAGTTCTGGCAATTTTTTTTTTTTACAAAAAAAGCACTGGTCAAATCAGTGCAGCCTTTAAAACTCCTTCCCTTTTAAATGGGTTGGAATAGTAGAAATTCACTGCGCCTGTAGATCTATCGAAGTTTCTGTAGGGACAAGTGCCAAGTCCTCCCAGTAGGAAGAAAGAATCTCAATTCATCGATAGAAAATGGGGGATACAAGGCTAAAAAGAAGAGAAAAAGAGAAAGACCCTGGAGCAATTGTGGACAAGAGGCCAAACATGAGCCAACCATATGGTGCAGCTAGAAAATGTGCCAATGCTACATTGGGATGCATAAATTACTTCCAATTTATGAGAAGTAGTAGTTTCTCTTATACTCCTCACTAGTCAGGTCTCATCCTAAATGCTGTAGTTCCAATGTGAAAATTGGTAGGTCTGTATGAAAAGGAGAAACAAGGCAACATTCCACCCATTCCCATCATTAGATGATGCCAAATAGCCATGTCACAAACATAAGGCAGTGGAGCCAATGCGGGCAAAGCACCAGTCACTGCTCACCGACTTAATTCAAACCATCTGAAAGGCAACCTTTGCAACTCCAGTGTGCAGGTGGGAGGTCCTTTGGCCTCCGCTGCATCTCCCCTCGGTCTGACCGACCAGGGGATGGTTGGTGACTCAAGAAGGTCTTGTCCAAAACCACGAAGGGAAGGTTGAGGAGAAAGCGTGAGAGAGGGAGCTGCCTCAGGAGCAGGGCACAGTGAGGTGCGACAGGAGATTCAGCACTTCGCTTTGCCCTCTGCGTGGTGGTTTGAGATGGCTGGGGCGAACATGGTCGAATGGCAGTTGTGACGGCTCTTTTCCTGGTTTCACCTGTAGGTGGAGGTGTTGGGCCACTTTCTCACATGCATTTGGATGAGATGAGATGAAGAAACAAACTTGGAGGAACCATCTTGGTCCATGATATAAAGTGAAGTGGAAGGTGGGGGAGGCATGCAGTGGTGCTCTTCCAAGGCCTGGCTCAGACACAGAGATGAGTGCGCATGGAGAGCGGAAACTCATGCAGAGACATTGCGCTGACCTGGAGAGGTGCAGAATGGATGAGTGGCCGGTCCTTCCGAGTTCAGATGTAGGTGGGATCCCCTTCCACCCCAGCTGCATAGCTGAAGTTAACTATGTTGAAAGAGCATTAATGAGTGAGGAGTCAGGCATGGCAGAAGAAAAGCCACTGCTTTGACGGATCCCGCTATGTGGGATCCCAATCAGCCCGGGTCATGGGGAGTTCTGCCATTGCCGCCATCAGCAATGCTAGCCAGAGGAGGTGCTGCTGCCAAGAGATGGAAGGCTGCCTCGTGCACAATTTCTGCATGATCTCGCGGCTGCCTGGAACAGGGCTCGGTCTCAGTGGCGCTGTGACCTCGGACTAGAGTCAATGTTCAGATTTGCATGAAGGGGCAGTCCTTCTGCCATGAGCAATTTAAGGGAGGGAGCAGGAGGCAGCCCAGCTGGGAGTCTATCCATCAGAAACCTGCAGTCTTCCAGGATGGTCAGCGTGGCCCGGGCTCTGCTCTTCGGCACACTCCTCTGCCTCTGTGCAGGTAAGGCACGGAAGCGCCCTTCACCACGTCCTGGCGAACAGCAGCGAAACTAGCCATATGTCCATATTCGAGGAGCTTTGTGCTTGGAGATAATCTGAGAGCTGGGAAAATGAGTTACACTGTTTTCCTCCCTTGTTCGCACAGGTGTCAGCACACAACATGTCCTCACCCAGCCTCCGTCGCAGTCCGTGTCTCCGGGTCAAACCATTAAACTCTCCTGCACTGGAAGTGCTGGCGGCAACTGGAATTACTTCGGCTGGCACCGACAGCAGCCTGGGCAGGCTCCCCAGTTTGTGGTGTATGGAAGCAGCAGGGGAGAAGGGATCCCGGATCGGTTCTCAGGGTCCACCTCTGGGAGCCCCAACTATTTAACCATCACCAATGCCCAGGCTGAAGATGAGGCAGCTTATTACTGTCTTGCCTATGAGGGCAATAGCAACGTGTCTCACAGTGGTTGGTTCTGGTGAGGAACTGAGAAAAAACAGTTCCCCGTCTTCTGCTTGCCAGAGAGCAAAGAACTGACTGTGCATTTTATCTGACTGGTGACTGGCGGATTGGCGGTCTCTAGATTGGTGGTCTGCAGGGACTGCAGGTGGCACAGTGGTTTAAACCACTGTGCTGCTGGGCTGGTTGATCAAAAGGTTGCCAGTTCGAATCTGCGCAGCGGGGTGAGTTCCCGTTGCTCCGTCCCAGCTCCTGCCAACCTTGCCATTCGAAAGCATGCAAATGCAAGGAGATAAAAAGGTGCCACTTCCGTGGGCAGGTAACAGCGTTCGTGTACCTCGGTGTTTAGTCATGCCGGCCACATGACCACGGAGACCGTCTGTGGACAAAGGCTGGCTCCCTCGGCTAGGAAACGGAGATGAGCACCACTCCCGAGAGTCAGGCATGGCTGGACTTCAGGTCAAGGGGAAACCTTTACCTTTACTTTTCCTTTAGGATGCAATTCCCATTCAGCCTCCTTCCAGTCCATGTCTCCTGGTGCAATTCCTGCACTAGAAACACTCCTGCACGAGAAATGCTGATGCTAATTGGCAGCATCCAAAGCCTTGCCCTGTGCTGTGTGACACACACACGTGCCCACAGATATTCAGGTTGAAAATAACGAATGGGCATTTGAAATGCTTAACTGTTTCCTCCAAACAGCACTTCCCAGATCCTGTTGAAAAGCATTATCTATGCTTTGAAGAAAGGCTGGTATCTCGGTTTTTGGCCGATGGGGGAGCTATGGGCCTGGTTTTCACATCTGGCAGAGTTAGGTGACCTGAAAGGCCAATCCAAGAGGTGTGACCTGCAGCAGGAGGATGCTCGGTGCACGTGGGAGCTCCTTCGAGGCCTGCCTGGTGGCTCACGTGCAGCGATTCATAGCCGTCTGCTCAGAAACATCTGCTGGCACTCTGGGTCGACTCGGAGGGACAGGCCTCTTGGCCGGAGCAGACCTGAGGCATGGCTGCTCCAACCCTGCCAAGGAGGGATGGACCTTTCCTCCTCCTCCACTGCACAGGTGAAATGGCCCCTGCTCATGTCAAGAAGATTGAACCCAAACTGAGGGCTTCTCCCAAAATCCTTCCCTTCCAGTGATTCTCCTCCTAGTGACCCCCCTCCCTCAGCGTGGCTCCTGTGGAGTGAGGGCCAGCCAGCGGGACCTACACAAACCCTCTAATGGGGCAGCTCGTCTCTCATGATGCCTCATCATGGGAACAGGGACTGGGCAATGCTTTCACTCTCCCTCTTCCTCCGCTCCAACCCTTCCCATCCCTTCCAAAACATTCCCACTCTCCTGCTCAGCCTGGGCACTGGGGGGCATCCACCTTGGAGGTGCTCCTAAGGCCCGTGCCTGGCCTGCCTTCCCAACACTCACATCTCCTCCGACTCCACTTCCTCCTCCTCCTCCTCCTCTTCTGAAAGCAAGTCATGCTAACCTGGGATGCCAAGCAAGAGAGGCAGGCGCCTCCACACCCCACAGTCTCAGCTAGGACAAGCCATGGGAGCAGAGATGATGTTTGCAGAGCAGATGTGCAGGAGCGGGTCGTTCCTCCATCATGTGGGATTTACGCAATGATCTGGGAGTGAGCCTCACATGCCTTTCTCCATTTTTACCACAAGCCCAGAGTCTTGCAGGGAGGTCGCCGTGGCCTGGACTCACTTTTGCTTGGCAATTCTCTGTTCTTGTGCAGGTGAAGGTGTGAAGAATTGACCTTCAAGAGGGCCCCAGAGCTGCTTCTATGGGCTCTTCACAGCATCAAAAGCCCAGGTGTCTTTGGTTTTTTAATATGGAAGGCCACGTTTGGGAAAGGGTGGGCTCCAAAAATGGTTTTTCTGATTCATTCATGATCAGGAATCGTCCTGTTTCCAACCGTGAATTGCAACAGGAGTTCTCTTCTTCCTTGCAAAATGCAACTGCTCTGCAC
>NW_025336169.1:8481-11319 GCF_004798865.1 Varanus komodoensis | reverse complement strand
GAGCAAATGGCTATTTGCATGCTGGGATGGACCAAAATTCCTGGAGCGGTTTAAGACTGGAGAGAGGATGCGCACCAGAACTACGCTGAGCTCCAGGAGTCCAGGCCGCTCAAATTCCCATCATGTCTTGGGTGCTTCTCCTCCTCGCCCTTCTCATTTACTGCTCGGGTGAGGGGCAAATGTTCTAAACTCACACTTGGGAATAGACTGGAGGATGATCTCTCTCCCTCTCCCCAACTCTCCCTCCTTCTGACTTTTCATCCCATCGTCTCTGCTGCACAGCCAGCCTCTGTTAACCACCATCTTTGTCCCCAGGCATCAGCTCCCAGCCTGTGCTGACGCCGGGTCCTCCCCCGTCAGCCGCTCTCGGCGGCACAGCCAGATTCTCCTGCAGCCTGAGCAGCGAGCACGCGAACTACGCTATTGGATGGTACCAACAGAGAGATGGGCAGGTGCCTCGGCTTTTGCTGTACAGTGACACCACCAGACCCAGCGGGATCCCGGATCGCTTCTCCGGCTCCAAATCAGGCCGTGAGCGTTATCTGACCATCACCGGTGTCCAGGCGGAGGATGAGGCCACCTATTATTGCGGTGTTGGTTATAGTGGTAGTTACTCACTGTGGTACAATTGCAAGGGGAACCAGTACAAGAACCTCTTTTCAGGCAAGAAAGGGAAGTCTTTGCTGTCTGCACACTCTCGCTTCCGTGTGTGGTTGTTCTTCATGCTTTGGTGAGTTTCTGAGCATAGGTTAAGGATGCAAGTTCAGCTCGCTGCAGGGGATGTGGCTGTCCTTTATCATTACCAGGACATCATTTGCAAACACTCAGTGGTGAGCTTTGCTGGTCTTTCTCGGGGCTGGGCTGGAACTCCCTACCCACAAATCCCTTTGACACGAAAGCAACTGCCCTGAACGAAGGTGTGCCTGGCTTTCCAGTTCTTCCGTGATCCTCTTGGGACTGTTTACTAACCTGGAGCAAGTGCTGGTATTTTCAGTGTCCATTAGGTTGCCCACCGTGATCATTTGCAGAATATCTGCGATTGGACCCATATGGGAATGGTCTTGGCACTCTGACACGGGCAGAGNACTGTGGGGAGAGGACGGGGCGCCACTCCCCCACCATGGGGGACAGTAGAAGACCCACAAGTCCAGACTTGCCTGGTGCCTTCTCTCCTCCCGGCTGCCCCCTCCCACTCCCCACCAGCACCAGCACCAGCCCCTGTGGAGCACAGCACAGCAGGCCCCTCTGTGCACCTCATCTGCCTCCGCGCAGGATTAGGACACACTTCCCTTGGGGCTGCAACCCTGGAGGCACAGCAAGATTGTCCAGAGAGAAGACAAACCAGAGCTGAAGAGGTTCCTGGACCACGGCCTGTACATGCCACACCTGCAAGCTGGTAGCCCTGCCAGAGCGGCCGGTGGCCCCGCTCGGAGCACCCAAAGTGTTTCGGGCACCTCATTTGCTAGGCAGCTGCAAGTCGCCCAGGAGCACGAAGGGCATCGAGAAGCTGCAGCCACAGAAGAGGAGTCTGAGGAAGGGAGGATGAAGAGCAAAGACCCTGGAAGGGGAGGCGGTTTCTTTTTAAAGAAACAGAGTGAGTCAGAAGGGGCCTCCCGGGCCATCTAGTCTGACCCCGGCTCCAGCCGGCTCCGCTCACGACATGCCCACCATGTGGACGTCCAGCCTATCCTTGCACCGATGGGGCCTCCACGACCTCCCGTGGAAGCCCATTCCACACCCTGGGGGTCCTGACTGTCAGGAAGCGCTTCCTGGCCTCCACCTTGAACCTTGGCTCCCTGAGCTTTGCTCTGTTGGAGCGCGTCCTGCCTTCCTCTGCAGGGGAGAACAGGCCTCTCCCCACCTCTGTGTGACGCCCCCTCACGTACCTGTATGTCGCCAACATATCCCCTCTGAGTCTCCTCTTCTCCAGCCGGAAGAGACCCAGTTCCCTCAGTCTCGCCTCATACCCCATCCCCTGCAAACCGGCCACCAACCTTGCGGCCCTTCGCTGCACTGACTCCAACCTGGCTATATCCCTCCTGTAATGAGGGGCCCAGAACTGAGCACAGTACTCCAGTTGCGGGTGCACCAGCGTCGTATAGAGTGGTGGTAATACCTCTCTCGATCTAGAAGCCATGCTTCTGGCTATGCAAACAAGGGTGGTGTTCGCCCTCTTGGCCACCGCATCACACGGCTGGCTCACGTTCAGCCTGCAGTCGACCAGCACCCTGAGGTCCCTTTCACAAGCGCTGCTCTCCAGCCACTTGGCCCCTCACCTGTACCCATGACCCCCATTCCTATGCCCCAAGTGCGAGACCTTGCACTTCTCCCCATGGAATGCCAGCGTGGTGTCCTCTGCCGACTTCCACAGTCTGTCCAGATCCTTTTGGAGCTGGAGTACCTGCTCCTCAGTTGTGGCCACTGCCCCGGTTTTAGTATTGCCTGCGAATTTGATCAGCGGGCGGCTCACCCCTTCTTCCGTGTCGCTGAAGAGTTTGGAGCAGAAGACCTAGGGGCAGGTCGCTGGGAGGCCCAGGCATGCCCTGACCCACGCCGCCATGGGGGCGGTTGGGAACATTGGGATGAATCCTGCCAGAAAAACATTGCTTCTGTGTGCTTTTGCAGTGTGGAATCAATCCTGCGCTCCTTCTCAAAAGCACCAGCTTTCCCAGCGAAGTCACTGTTTCAAACGGCCTTCATCCCCCACTCCTTCCCCTCACCTTTCGCTGTGGGCTACAGTGCACAGGCCATTTAGTCCAAATGTTCATTGTAAATAGTCGTCCTTGGAGTACAGTTTACAAGGAAGTATCTTTGGATAGCCCAGAGGCTCCAGGTGCC
>NW_025336169.1:6641-8420 GCF_004798865.1 Varanus komodoensis | reverse complement strand
TTTCAAGGTCTGGCCCAGGCACGGAGGTGGGTGCACGTAAGGAGCTGCGACTCATGCAGAGACGTCCAGCTGACCTGGAGAGATGTGTATCACCAACATTGCCAAGTGGATTAGTGGCCAGTGTCCCCCAGTTAAGGCATAGGCAGCTTTCTTTCCCATCCAGCTCCACAGATGAAGGAACGAATAGCATAACTGAGTGGTTAGTCCAGGAAGGGAGAGGAAAAGCCAATGCTTTGCTGGGTTTGGCCATGCGGGATCTCGTTCAACCTGGTTATGGTGAGTCCTGCCCTCCCCACCATCTCCCCCAGCGCCCCATCTATGGAATGCGCCCCCCCCCCCCCCCCAGAGAGGTCCGTCTGGCACCGTCAGTATTTGTTTTTCAGCTCCAGACTAAGAACTTTTCATTTAAAACCTATTTTAATTGCTAAATTATTGTATTATTAGGATTTTAAATTGGCCGAGAATGCACCGGGGGTTTAATTTTTTTTTTCTTTTAAATTGTGATATTGTTATTGTTTCTGCATGTTTTTTTGTATTTTTTGTGAGCCGTCCCGAGGCTTTGCTGCGATGGGGGTGGCATAGAAACGTTTTAAATGAAATAAAAAGAAATAAAACAAGTAATGCTCCCAAGAGGCTGAAGACGTCCCTCATGCACATTTGCTGGAGGATCACTGGCTTGACTGGAACATGGCTCCGTCTCAGTGGCACTGTGACGTGGATGAGCGTCAATGCTCCGATTTGCATGAAGGGGCCGTGCTTCCACCGTGAGGGATTTAAGAGGCAAAGCGGGAGGCAGCCCGGCAAGGACTCCTTCCCTCCACAACCCCGAGCTCCTCTAGAGAGGTCAGCATGGCCTGGGCTCTGCTCTTCTGGGCGCTGCTCAGCTATTGTGCAGGTAAGGCATTGAAAACCCACGTCACGGTGGCCCAGTGGACAAGAGAAACATTAACAGCCTGTGCACAGCATGGGAGATGGAGAATTTCCCAGAACTGGCTATCTTGTGCAGAAGTAACGTTGTTTTCCTCCTTTCTCCACAGCTGTCAGCGCACAAAACATCCTCACTCAGCCTCCTTCCCAGTCCGTGTCTCCAGGGCAAACAGTCAAACTCCCCTGCACTGGGAGTGGTGGAGGCAGCTGGTATAATTTTGGCTGGGTCCGACAGCAGCCTGGGCAGCGTCCCCAGTTTGTGCTGTATGGAAGCAGCAGGGGAGAAGGGATCCCGGATCGGTTCTCGGGTTCCAGCTCTGGGAACCCCAACTATCTAACCATCACCAACGCCCAGCCAGAGGATGAGGCTGATTATTACTGTGCTGCCTGGGAAAACAACAGCAAGGTGTATCACAGTGGTTGGTTCTGGTGAGGAACTGAGACAAAAACGTTTCATTTCTTCCACTTCCTAAAGAGCAGAGAACTGGCAGAGAATGTAATTTGACTGATGGCTGAAGGATTGGTGCTCACTGGGACACCCTCTGCTGCTCTGAAGGGCGACCTGGACAGAGGCTCCACTCTCTTCAATTGCCACCACAGCCAAAGGTGGGGTACTCTGGATCTTATGGCACCCCCCTTTCGTCGCCTCCTCCTCAAATTGTGCATCCCTGGAGCATGTGGAAGGAGGCCGGGAATTCCAGGCATCCGGGTCGTCCTGTCCTGCCTCTCCAGCCTGGGGAAACATTTTGATGCACTTTGGTTCTCCCAAAACTAGAACTCTCGCATGGCTGGCGACAGGGAATACGGCTTTCTCTTCCATCTGATGATCTCAGAAACGTTCAACATCTCCTC
>NW_025336169.1:1368-4206 GCF_004798865.1 Varanus komodoensis | reverse complement strand
GAGCAAATGGCTATTTGCATGCTGGGATGGACCAAAATTCCTGGAGCGGTTTAAGACTGGAGAGAGGATGCGCACCAGAACTACGCTGAGCTCCAGGAGTCCAGGCCGCTCAAATTCCCATCATGTCTTGGGTGCTTCTCCTCCTCGCCCTTCTCATTTACTGCTCGGGTGAGGGGCAAATGTTCTAAACTCACACTTGGGAATAGACTGGAGGATGATCTCTCTCCCTCTCCCCAACTCTCCCTCCTTCTGACTTTTCATCCCATCGTCTCTGCTGCACAGCCAGCCTCTGTTAACCACCATCTTTGTCCCCAGGCATCAGCTCCCAGCCTGTGCTGACGCCGGGTCCTCCCCCGTCAGCCGCTCTCGGCGGCACAGCCAGATTCTCCTGCAGCCTGAGCAGCGAGCACGCGAACTACGCTATTGGATGGTACCAACAGAGAGATGGGCAGGTGCCTCGGCTTTTGCTGTACAGTGACACCACCAGACCCAGCGGGATCCCGGATCGCTTCTCCGGCTCCAAATCAGGCCGTGAGCGTTATCTGACCATCACCGGTGTCCAGGCGGAGGATGAGGCCACCTATTATTGCGGTGTTGGTTATAGTGGTAGTTACTCACTGTGGTACAATTGCAAGGGGAACCAGTACAAGAACCTCTTTTCAGGCAAGAAAGGGAAGTCTTTGCTGTCTGCACACTCTCGCTTCCGTGTGTGGTTGTTCTTCATGCTTTGGTGAGTTTCTGAGCATAGGTTAAGGATGCAAGTTCAGCTCGCTGCAGGGGATGTGGCTGTCCTTTATCATTACCAGGACATCATTTGCAAACACTCAGTGGTGAGCTTTGCTGGTCTTTCTCGGGGCTGGGCTGGAACTCCCTACCCACAAATCCCTTTGACACGAAAGCAACTGCCCTGAACGAAGGTGTGCCTGGCTTTCCAGTTCTTCCGTGATCCTCTTGGGACTGTTTACTAACCTGGAGCAAGTGCTGGTATTTTCAGTGTCCATTAGGTTGCCCACCGTGATCATTTGCAGAATATCTGCGATTGGACCCATATGGGAATGGTCTTGGCACTCTGACACGGGCAGAGNACTGTGGGGAGAGGACGGGGCGCCACTCCCCCACCATGGGGGACAGTAGAAGACCCACAAGTCCAGACTTGCCTGGTGCCTTCTCTCCTCCCGGCTGCCCCCTCCCACTCCCCACCAGCACCAGCACCAGCCCCTGTGGAGCACAGCACAGCAGGCCCCTCTGTGCACCTCATCTGCCTCCGCGCAGGATTAGGACACACTTCCCTTGGGGCTGCAACCCTGGAGGCACAGCAAGATTGTCCAGAGAGAAGACAAACCAGAGCTGAAGAGGTTCCTGGACCACGGCCTGTACATGCCACACCTGCAAGCTGGTAGCCCTGCCAGAGCGGCCGGTGGCCCCGCTCGGAGCACCCAAAGTGTTTCGGGCACCTCATTTGCTAGGCAGCTGCAAGTCGCCCAGGAGCACGAAGGGCATCGAGAAGCTGCAGCCACAGAAGAGGAGTCTGAGGAAGGGAGGATGAAGAGCAAAGACCCTGGAAGGGGAGGCGGTTTCTTTTTAAAGAAACAGAGTGAGTCAGAAGGGGCCTCCCGGGCCATCTAGTCTGACCCCGGCTCCAGCCGGCTCCGCTCACGACATGCCCACCATGTGGACGTCCAGCCTATCCTTGCACCGATGGGGCCTCCACGACCTCCCGTGGAAGCCCATTCCACACCCTGGGGGTCCTGACTGTCAGGAAGCGCTTCCTGGCCTCCACCTTGAACCTTGGCTCCCTGAGCTTTGCTCTGTTGGAGCGCGTCCTGCCTTCCTCTGCAGGGGAGAACAGGCCTCTCCCCACCTCTGTGTGACGCCCCCTCACGTACCTGTATGTCGCCAACATATCCCCTCTGAGTCTCCTCTTCTCCAGCCGGAAGAGACCCAGTTCCCTCAGTCTCGCCTCATACCCCATCCCCTGCAAACCGGCCACCAACCTTGCGGCCCTTCGCTGCACTGACTCCAACCTGGCTATATCCCTCCTGTAATGAGGGGCCCAGAACTGAGCACAGTACTCCAGTTGCGGGTGCACCAGCGTCGTATAGAGTGGTGGTAATACCTCTCTCGATCTAGAAGCCATGCTTCTGGCTATGCAAACAAGGGTGGTGTTCGCCCTCTTGGCCACCGCATCACACGGCTGGCTCACGTTCAGCCTGCAGTCGACCAGCACCCTGAGGTCCCTTTCACAAGCGCTGCTCTCCAGCCACTTGGCCCCTCACCTGTACCCATGACCCCCATTCCTATGCCCCAAGTGCGAGACCTTGCACTTCTCCCCATGGAATGCCAGCGTGGTGTCCTCTGCCGACTTCCACAGTCTGTCCAGATCCTTTTGGAGCTGGAGTACCTGCTCCTCAGTTGTGGCCACTGCCCCGGTTTTAGTATTGCCTGCGAATTTGATCAGCGGGCGGCTCACCCCTTCTTCCGTGTCGCTGAAGAGTTTGGAGCAGAAGACCTAGGGGCAGGTCGCTGGGAGGCCCAGGCATGCCCTGACCCACGCCGCCATGGGGGCGGTTGGGAACATTGGGATGAATCCTGCCAGAAAAACATTGCTTCTGTGTGCTTTTGCAGTGTGGAATCAATCCTGCGCTCCTTCTCAAAAGCACCAGCTTTCCCAGCGAAGTCACTGTTTCAAACGGCCTTCATCCCCCACTCCTTCCCCTCACCTTTCGCTGTGGGCTACAGTGCACAGGCCATTTAGTCCAAATGTTCATTGTAAATAGTCGTCCTTGGAGTACAGTTTACAAGGA
Organism: Varanus komodoensis; assembly: GCF_004798865.1. Classification (NCBI taxonomy): domain Eukaryota; kingdom Metazoa; phylum Chordata; class Lepidosauria; order Squamata; family Varanidae; genus Varanus; species Varanus komodoensis. The sequence goes on along the minus strand of NW_025336169.1, from coordinate 1,402 downwards.
AGTATCTTTGGATAGCCCAGAGGCTCCAGGTGCC
>NW_025336169.1:0-1043 GCF_004798865.1 Varanus komodoensis | reverse complement strand
CTGGTTATGGTGAGTCCTGCCCTCCCCACCATCTCCCCCAGCGCCCCATCCGTGGAATGCACCCCCGAGAGAGGTCCGCCTGGTGCCGTCATTAGTTTTTCAGCTCCAGACTAAGTCCTTTTCATTTAAAACTTATTTTAATTGCTAAATTATTGTATTATTAGGATTTTAAATTAGCCGAGAATGCACCAGGGGTTTTAAATGTTTTTTTTCCTTTTAAATTGTTATATTGTTATTGTTTATGCATGTTTTTTTGTATTTTTTGTGAGCCGTCCCGAGGCTTTGCTGCGATGGGGGCGGCATAGAAACGTTTTAGATAAAGTAAAAATAAATAAAGCGAGTAATGCTCCCAAGAGGCTGAAGACCTCCCTCATGCACATTTGCTGGAGGATCACTGGCTTGACCGGAGCATGGCTCCGTCCCATTGGCACTGTGACGTGGGTGAGCGTCAATGCTCCGATTTGCATGAAGGGGCCGTGCTTCCACCGTGAGGGATTTAAGAGGCAAAGCGGGAGGCAGCCCGGCCAGGACTCCTTCCCTCCGGAACCCCGAGCTCCTCTAGAGAGGTCAGCATGGCCTGGGCTCTGCTCTTCTGGACCCTGCTCAGCTGTTGTGCAGGTAAGGCCTTGAAAACCCACGTCACGGTGGCCCAGTGGGCAACAGAAACATTAACAGCCTGTGCACAGCATGGGAGATGGAGAATTTCCCAGAACTGGATAACTTGTGCAGAAGTAACGCTGTTTTCCTCCTTTCTCCACAGCTGTCAGCGCACAAAAAATCCTCACTCAGCCTCCTTCCCAGTCCGTGTCTCCGGGGCAAACAGTCAAACTCCCCTGCACTGGAAGTGGTGGCGGCAGCTGGAACTATTTCAGCTGGTACCGACAGCAGCCTGGGCAGCGTCCCCAGTTCGTGCTGTATGGAAGCACCAAGGGGGAAGGGATCCCGGATCGGTTCTCGGGTTCCAGCTCTGGGAACCCCAACTATCTGACCATCACCAACGCCCAGCCAGAGGATGAGGCAGACTATTACTGTGCTGCCTGGGA
>NW_025336168.1:13881-16126 GCF_004798865.1 Varanus komodoensis | reverse complement strand
TAGCATCTATAATGCAATTTATGCTTTAGCTCATGCTTTGCACACCACGTTTTTGTCTAAAGCAAACAACAGAGCAATGGCAAGGGGTAGACGTGCTAATCTTCAGCATCTGCAGCCTTGGCAGGTAATCTACATCATCTGAGCATCTCTTGCGGAGTACATTCCCACAAGGGGAGAATAGAGGTCCTAGAATATATAAAGCTTTGGCGAGCTGTTTAAGAACTTTTTTACTAACTGAAATGTGTTAGTATAAAACAATAAAACAAGTTTAGTATAAAACTTTCTGATATACTGGAAGATTTTAAAAAATCAGGCTGCTTTGGACTTGGACCAGCTGGAGTGGCTCCTGGGTCCTTGAAGGAGAGTGTGGCATCAGTCAGAGGGTAGCCTGAGTGTAGTTCCCCTCCCTACCACCTCACATTGTCCAGATTTGTCAGCCCCCAAGTTACTGGAGACAACCTACTTTGTATTTTTCCTTGCCTATTTATCTTTATTTAAACTGCAAATGTTTTAGTTCTCTTAACAGTTGTAAATTTAGTATATTGGGAGTATGAACTGCTTGTTGATGAACTTGTTTTTCATTGTCTTCCTTGTCAGTTTGACTATCTTACTTATGTTTAGGAAGTGTTGTGAAAAACCCAGACAACTTCAGCTAATAGATGGTACAGAAAGGAATAATAATAGAAATAATGGGCTTTGACCTGTTCCTTTCAAAAAGCTCCACAGATTCCTGCAAGGTATCTCTTTCAACAACTCAGCAAGTGAAATGGTGTCCTTCAAGGAGAAGAAGATTGTGGGAGGTGGATTTGATATCATAAATATAGTCACATTCAAGAATAACTCCTTCCAGAGAATTAAAATTGGAAGCGTGGATCCCAATGACCATGGAGGGAAGGAATTTATCATTAATCAGGATATGATTTTGTGGCACAGAGATTTCAACCAGGTATCCCTTGGTGTCTTCATCTTCTCAGACTGGCTGACTAGGATGGCCAACGTAACCTGTTTTGCCCAAACAGAGCTGGATTGGTTTAGAAGCAGTTCAGGACTATCCTATTCATCCAAAAACCTGATGTTACTGCAAACTGACCGATATACTTGTTTATGCTCCCCCCACCCTTACAAGAATTAGGACATCATGCTGAATCATGGTTAATGCATAAACCTGTCTTACAGGAATATTGGAATATGGTACGGTAGGGCCATCCTATAGCTATCAGTCTGTATTCATTATGGAAAACCATAGAAGCCATAGCTGCAAAGGAGAATTCATGAACATTAAATCAATGAATAGCTGTCCATGAATTGATAAATTTTTACAGGATTTAAGAATATCTCAAGTGGATTCAAATTTCAGAAAGCTGAGAAATGGGGAACAACTGAATTCTCAAGCTTCAACTCAGAATTTAGTTGAGTTTACAAAGCTCAACAAAGCTTTGTAAACTACTTTTATGTCATTCATTGTTTTAAAAAGGGTTGCATAATGCATAATTGCACCCCAACCTTTCATGATTGGTGGGGTTGTGGTGGGAACTGAATTTCCTTTTCCTGTTCATTAGGATTCCACTTTGAAGGAGCTTTAAAGGTCTAAACTTCACCACCATTTCCTGGGTCATCTAAAGCAAGAAATGTTTGGACCAATACATTTATTTTTTTCAAGTTTTCTATTTTAGAGAGAAAAGGAGAGTCCCTGTGTTTCTTTCACAAGCAGTGGTACACTGCCCCACTGCCAGTAAAAAGTTAAGTCCTAAAATTTGGATATGTTTAACAGCAAATTGTTGCTCCCATCATATATGAAGTTTTTCTTTTTCTATTCCCCAAATTTCATCAAAAAGCACAAGATACAAGCAAACAAAAAAGCAGGACAGTTGTTTGAGATCCAATCCATCCATTCCAAGAAAACATGTGCTCATTTTATCCTGAATCCTTGCACAAAATGAAGAATTCTGTCAGTAACTCTTGCCCATCCCTCCCTACCATGTGTCTGCACAATTTTTCAGTCTCCTTTCAGTTTGGAAATTCAAAAGTGGGATATAAGTGTACAATGAAACCCTACTGGAGAGGTGTTATTGAATATTGCCCAGTGCTTCCCTGCATATTCCTAGGTGACACCTGTTTCTCTCTGCAATGCATGCTGTCCACCTGGCACTCAGAAGAAAAAGAAAGAAGAGGGAAAGTTTTGCTGCTATGACTGTGAGCCATGCCCAGAAGGAAAGATTTCAAACCAGACAGGTAAGTAATATGC
>NW_025336168.1:10833-12742 GCF_004798865.1 Varanus komodoensis | reverse complement strand
GCGTGTGTAATTTTCCTAGTGCAATACTTTTGCAAGAAGGTTTGAATAATAAACTTAAAGTGAGGTAGGTATCCAGAATCTTGGTCAAACACAACATGACCCTGCTGCACAAAAATCAGCAGAAAAGGTTTTATTCCCTGTATGACTGATTCAGGTTGCAACACAATTTTAGTTAGCACAGAATGTGGCTATCCTTCTATATAGCACAGTACCTGAAATGCCTGTGTTAAAACATAACTCAGGATTAGTCAAGAAGTAGGTCACACATTCAGCTCTACTTCCTCCTTTGAGGACACATCAGCATTTTAGAGGCAGAAAAGCCACAGACTCTATGAGACAACTGCTGTGATATAGTTTTTTGGATTCTTAGGTGCTGGATTTGAAAAAACTCATTTGAAAAATCTCACAAAATAAATCCAGAAAAATGCCCATAGGTGGTCAGAGGACCCATCAGCTCTTTCTAACAGGAGTTGGAGATAGCAACTACAGGGAGCTATTGCAGGAAAAGCAATCCTCAGATAAATACCTGTACTAATGTTACATCTCTGTTGTTTAATGAATAGGTGAAAAGGTTCCACAAAATGTGAAAGACATAGTGTGTGGATCATTGCAAAGGGTGGGGAACTGTGTTTAAATAAGGGGATTAATTTCATACAGTTTGTGGCCAGTTTTCTGTTTCCCCACTTTCCCATTGAAACTCAAATACTTTGGCCACCCAATGAGAAGGAACAACTCACTGAAGATGGCCCAGATGCCAGGAACTATTGATCGGAAAAGGAGAAGTGGACAGCAGAGAATGAGGTGGCTAGATGGGGTCACTGGGGTGGGGGGTGTGGGCATGGTTGGACTCCAAGGGATAGTGGAGCAGAGAAGACCCTGGAGAAATGTTGTCCATGGGGTTTTGATGGGTCAGGCATGAATTTGAGACTAAAGAATAACCACTTTCTCTGTGTTCTCAACTCAGCCTAACCCTCTGGGGCAAAGGTCTGAAGAGATAATTTCTTCATAAATTATCTAACATTACTATAATTGGTTCACCTGGAAAATATTAAGGACTGTGCAAAAGGCAGTAGGAAAAAAGTCCGTAAGCAAGAGTAAAAGTAGTCATAAAACCCATGTTCCCTTCAATTTGGAGACAGCATCAGTATGCAGCTGTCCCTATCTCTGGAAATCATGTCTCCCCCCACACACTCGGAAAATCATTTATACTCCTGAGCTTGCCATCCTGACCTGTAAAGGGAATTTTCACCATCTGAGTGATAGTCTAGGCATTTACCATGTTATAGAAGCTCAAAATGAGCCCGAACCTTTTCCCTTCAAGAAGTGCTTGGGCAACTGCAGGCACCCTCCAATGATGCTGAAGAGGTGCTCTATGTACACAGATGCAGCAATGTGGGTAAAGGGAAGCTTGGAGCTCAAGGTGTCATGGCTACTGATGTTCTCTCTTCATCTAAGTCTCACATGGTGCAAAGAAGATATTATGAAGTGTCCCGTCAATGAGCCCATCCTTGTACCACATGACCAGTATCAGAGAGGCAGCCTCCTTATTGGTGGGGTGGCTTCTCACATATTTTATCAGTTCTTTGAACCTGCATTTCAGGACCACCCTTCGCAGAAGCTGTTCGAAGTTCCACAGTAAGGATTTCTCCTCCTCTATAATATCTGAGATTCCCAAAATTCAAAATATGTGTATGTGTATTTCATTAAATGGGTGCTCAATGAATGTGCCAACAGAATTCATTCACTTCAAGACCACTTCTCTCTCTCTCCCTCTCTCTCTCTCTGTCTCTCTCTCTCTTGTGTGCTCTTTGAATCTTCTGCTGTCTGCTTAACTCAACAAGAAAATATTAGCAATAACAATCGTTAACAATAACAATTTTATTGGATTTGATAGTGAGCACTCTTTGAA
>NW_025336168.1:9038-10603 GCF_004798865.1 Varanus komodoensis | reverse complement strand
AATTTCAAGTTTTGGGGAAGAGATCAGCCAAGACCAGGACAGTGTGTTTTAGATTGCCCTTTTATTTGTGGCTACTTAGCAAAACTTAGTGTCTTTCCTCTCTAAATCTTCTGCTTTATTATATTTGCATAACATTTATTTTTCCAATTTCTCAATCTATTGCCTACAAAAGTACGAACCTCTTATAAATCTTATAAGCACAAAATATAAAACAATTTCCTTAGCATGGTAACAGAGTATTTTATTCCATTTATTCAGTGGTCCTGTAAATGATTGTGCATGTATGAGTCCAGACAAAAATATGAAAAAAAGTTCTATTAATTTCTCTGTTATGCATTAAAAAACTTTAATATCATCTCACAGCTTATGGACATCAGGGCAGTGCAAAGGGACATGATAAAAATTGCCATAAAATATATAACAATAAACAAATGAGGCAGAATATTTCATCAATATGTGCTTTGATCTGTTCCTCAATAATCAATATGTGCTTTGATCTGCTATGTTGTGAGGTGCTCCGAGAGCACAGATGCAGCTATTGTGGCAGCATATGAAGCCAATAAATACATAAATAAGTAAATCATGGCACTCTTTATGCTAGGCCTTCCTCCTTCTGCACTATGGGGGAAAAACTGCTATAGGATACCTAAACAAACAGCAGTACAGACAACTGGAAGTCTGTAAAGTACATTGCACAATGTTAGGAAAAAGTGGGCAATGCCAATGGAAACAAAGTGAACATAGAAACACAGACACCCAACAGATAACACAGTGTACTGAAGATAACACTGGGGGGAAATGTAACATTCTGATGCATTGTATATTACTATTGTGCAGATTTTCTGTATTATAGTAGAAACAGCTACAACAAATGAATGGCTATCTGTTTAGCTAAAGCATTTGGAGACTGAAATTGTGGTCATTGTTGATTTTAAGCATTGTCCATTTATCTTTTCTAATAATAAACTCATTCTCTTGCCAGAGTAATGACCAAGTTCTACCAACATATCCTGGCATTTCTATTTGCCATTAAAGAGATCAATGAAGATCCCAAGATCTTGCTAAATATTACCCTTGGGCTCCATGTCTATGACAGCTACTATGATGACAGAATGACCTATCGGACTACATTGGACCTGCTCTTTACAGCACATAGATTTATCCCAAATTACAATTGTGGAGACAAGAAAACCTTAATAGGCATCATTGGGGGCATGAATTCTGATACTTCATTCCGTATGGCAGACATCATAAGCCTCTACAAGGTCCCACAGGTAGGATCCTTCAGTGCAGGTCTGGAGAAATCATAATTTTCTCGTGTCATTGAGTGGCTGATTTTGTGTTTCAGGAGAAGGGAGAATTATGGCTCACAGAAAAAAAAGGTGTGAATTATATCATATTCCTGTAAGGTCAGAAAGACAAAAAAGAGCTGCCAAGAGGGCAAATGTGCAGCCACCAAAACAGAAAATGCTACTTTGGGATTCATCAGCAGAAGTATTACTTTCATATCATGAGGCGTGGTAGCTCCTCTATGCACCTCACTAGTCAGACATTATCTGGAATAC
>NW_025336168.1:5794-7528 GCF_004798865.1 Varanus komodoensis | reverse complement strand
TCTGATGTAGTGGAATTGTCAGAGGAATTTCTGACTGTGGTCTGCAAAAATGCATTTCCCATTTCTGACTTTCTTTTTATTTTCCAAAGGTCCATAGATTTCTTCAAATGGTTTGTTTTAACAACTCAGCAACTGAAGTGATGTCCTTCAATGGGCAAAAGGTTATGGAAAGTGGATTTGACATCATGAATTTGGTCACATTCTCCAATAAGTCCTTCCAGAGAGTGAAAATTGGAAGATTAATTCACAATGTTCATGAAGAGGAGGGATTTATCATTAATCAGGATATGATTTTGTGGCACAGAGATTTTAATCAGGTATGGATTAGTAGAACACTTGGTAGACTATTTCCCTTCCAAAAGGTCTACTTCAGGTAACTGTGCCTGATAGGTATGATCTCTCCAATCTGATCAGGAGAAGACTCTCCAATCTTTAGTCACTATTAGTTATATATCATCAAACATTAATGATCCAAGAACATGAGAAATATTTCTGAGTGTGTGCATCGGTGTGCTCACACATACTTTCTGTCCAAGGATTAGGAAACCATGTACAAGAGACATGATGTAGCCATAGGTATGCCTTGATGTATTACATCAAGACATAGGATTGTATTACATTTGCATTGAAAAAGTTCTCTGTATTTCATAGTAAACTCATGCTAGGTAAATCAACAAATAAATACTAGAACTATTATCAACCCCTGAGAAAAACAGAATTAAACATAAAGTACCACCTTTGCAAACATAATTTGAGAATATATTGGGTAGAATAAGGGGGAAATTTCCTTCTACTCTCCATCCCCTTCTATAGTCTCCATAATTATTTATTTTCTCAAATTTCTTTCAGTTTTCTTGAGTATTCTCTAGAATAAACCTCTATCTTGCATATTGATAGGTGACTCCTATTTCTATGTGCAATGATTGCTGTCCACCTGGCACTCAAAAGAAAAGCAAGGAAGGGGAAAAATTTTGCTGCTATGACTGTGAAGCCTGCCCAGAAGGGAAGATTTCAAACCAGACAGGTAGGTAGTGGAATACCCCAGTTTTGCCGTCATATATTGTTTGCAGTTTCAAATGACACTAACATGACAGTTCTTTCTCTTTTTCAGACATGAAGGAGTGTTTCAACTGTCCAGAAGATCAGTATTCCAATGAGAATAAAAATGGGTGTGGAAACAAAGTTATACATTTTATGTCTTATGAAGGCCATTTAGGGACAGGTTTAGCCTCAGTTGCTGTTTTTTTGTCCTTGATTACATTGCTGGTGCTTGGGATGTTTATTAAGCACAATGATACCCCCATAGTGAGAGCCAACAACCAGGAGCTGACATTCATCCTCCTTGTCTCCCTCTTGCTGTGCTTTCTTTCTTCTTTGCTGTTCCTTGGCCAGCCTGGCACAGTGAGCTGCCTTCTCCAACAACCAGCCTTTGGCATCATCTTCTCAGTGGCTGTTTCATGTGTCTTGGCAAAAACCACCATAGTTTCCCTTGCCTTCAGAGCTACAAAGCCTGGGTCCAGGATGAAGACATGGGTGGGAAAAGGGCTGGCTTACTACATTGTTCTCCCATGCTCTCTCATTCAAGCCAGCATTTGCATTGTGTGGCTGGCAACCTTCCCACCATTCCCTGACCTAGACATGCACTCTGCTCCTGATGAAATCATTGTGCAATGCAATGAGGGCTCAGTCACCATGTTCTACTGTGTTTTAGGCTACATGGGCCTCCTGGCCATC
>NW_025336168.1:3440-5349 GCF_004798865.1 Varanus komodoensis | reverse complement strand
GCGTGTGTAATTTTCCTAGTGCAATACTTTTGCAAGAAGGTTTGAATAATAAACTTAAAGTGAGGTAGGTATCCAGAATCTTGGTCAAACACAACATGACCCTGCTGCACAAAAATCAGCAGAAAAGGTTTTATTCCCTGTATGACTGATTCAGGTTGCAACACAATTTTAGTTAGCACAGAATGTGGCTATCCTTCTATATAGCACAGTACCTGAAATGCCTGTGTTAAAACATAACTCAGGATTAGTCAAGAAGTAGGTCACACATTCAGCTCTACTTCCTCCTTTGAGGACACATCAGCATTTTAGAGGCAGAAAAGCCACAGACTCTATGAGACAACTGCTGTGATATAGTTTTTTGGATTCTTAGGTGCTGGATTTGAAAAAACTCATTTGAAAAATCTCACAAAATAAATCCAGAAAAATGCCCATAGGTGGTCAGAGGACCCATCAGCTCTTTCTAACAGGAGTTGGAGATAGCAACTACAGGGAGCTATTGCAGGAAAAGCAATCCTCAGATAAATACCTGTACTAATGTTACATCTCTGTTGTTTAATGAATAGGTGAAAAGGTTCCACAAAATGTGAAAGACATAGTGTGTGGATCATTGCAAAGGGTGGGGAACTGTGTTTAAATAAGGGGATTAATTTCATACAGTTTGTGGCCAGTTTTCTGTTTCCCCACTTTCCCATTGAAACTCAAATACTTTGGCCACCCAATGAGAAGGAACAACTCACTGAAGATGGCCCAGATGCCAGGAACTATTGATCGGAAAAGGAGAAGTGGACAGCAGAGAATGAGGTGGCTAGATGGGGTCACTGGGGTGGGGGGTGTGGGCATGGTTGGACTCCAAGGGATAGTGGAGCAGAGAAGACCCTGGAGAAATGTTGTCCATGGGGTTTTGATGGGTCAGGCATGAATTTGAGACTAAAGAATAACCACTTTCTCTGTGTTCTCAACTCAGCCTAACCCTCTGGGGCAAAGGTCTGAAGAGATAATTTCTTCATAAATTATCTAACATTACTATAATTGGTTCACCTGGAAAATATTAAGGACTGTGCAAAAGGCAGTAGGAAAAAAGTCCGTAAGCAAGAGTAAAAGTAGTCATAAAACCCATGTTCCCTTCAATTTGGAGACAGCATCAGTATGCAGCTGTCCCTATCTCTGGAAATCATGTCTCCCCCCACACACTCGGAAAATCATTTATACTCCTGAGCTTGCCATCCTGACCTGTAAAGGGAATTTTCACCATCTGAGTGATAGTCTAGGCATTTACCATGTTATAGAAGCTCAAAATGAGCCCGAACCTTTTCCCTTCAAGAAGTGCTTGGGCAACTGCAGGCACCCTCCAATGATGCTGAAGAGGTGCTCTATGTACACAGATGCAGCAATGTGGGTAAAGGGAAGCTTGGAGCTCAAGGTGTCATGGCTACTGATGTTCTCTCTTCATCTAAGTCTCACATGGTGCAAAGAAGATATTATGAAGTGTCCCGTCAATGAGCCCATCCTTGTACCACATGACCAGTATCAGAGAGGCAGCCTCCTTATTGGTGGGGTGGCTTCTCACATATTTTATCAGTTCTTTGAACCTGCATTTCAGGACCACCCTTCGCAGAAGCTGTTCGAAGTTCCACAGTAAGGATTTCTCCTCCTCTATAATATCTGAGATTCCCAAAATTCAAAATATGTGTATGTGTATTTCATTAAATGGGTGCTCAATGAATGTGCCAACAGAATTCATTCACTTCAAGACCACTTCTCTCTCTCTCCCTCTCTCTCTCTCTGTCTCTCTCTCTCTTGTGTGCTCTTTGAATCTTCTGCTGTCTGCTTAACTCAACAAGAAAATATTAGCAATAACAATCGTTAACAATAACAATTTTATTGGATTTGATAGTGAGCACTCTTTGAA
>NW_025336168.1:1645-3210 GCF_004798865.1 Varanus komodoensis | reverse complement strand
AATTTCAAGTTTTGGGGAAGAGATCAGCCAAGACCAGGACAGTGTGTTTTAGATTGCCCTTTTATTTGTGGCTACTTAGCAAAACTTAGTGTCTTTCCTCTCTAAATCTTCTGCTTTATTATATTTGCATAACATTTATTTTTCCAATTTCTCAATCTATTGCCTACAAAAGTACGAACCTCTTATAAATCTTATAAGCACAAAATATAAAACAATTTCCTTAGCATGGTAACAGAGTATTTTATTCCATTTATTCAGTGGTCCTGTAAATGATTGTGCATGTATGAGTCCAGACAAAAATATGAAAAAAAGTTCTATTAATTTCTCTGTTATGCATTAAAAAACTTTAATATCATCTCACAGCTTATGGACATCAGGGCAGTGCAAAGGGACATGATAAAAATTGCCATAAAATATATAACAATAAACAAATGAGGCAGAATATTTCATCAATATGTGCTTTGATCTGTTCCTCAATAATCAATATGTGCTTTGATCTGCTATGTTGTGAGGTGCTCCGAGAGCACAGATGCAGCTATTGTGGCAGCATATGAAGCCAATAAATACATAAATAAGTAAATCATGGCACTCTTTATGCTAGGCCTTCCTCCTTCTGCACTATGGGGGAAAAACTGCTATAGGATACCTAAACAAACAGCAGTACAGACAACTGGAAGTCTGTAAAGTACATTGCACAATGTTAGGAAAAAGTGGGCAATGCCAATGGAAACAAAGTGAACATAGAAACACAGACACCCAACAGATAACACAGTGTACTGAAGATAACACTGGGGGGAAATGTAACATTCTGATGCATTGTATATTACTATTGTGCAGATTTTCTGTATTATAGTAGAAACAGCTACAACAAATGAATGGCTATCTGTTTAGCTAAAGCATTTGGAGACTGAAATTGTGGTCATTGTTGATTTTAAGCATTGTCCATTTATCTTTTCTAATAATAAACTCATTCTCTTGCCAGAGTAATGACCAAGTTCTACCAACATATCCTGGCATTTCTATTTGCCATTAAAGAGATCAATGAAGATCCCAAGATCTTGCTAAATATTACCCTTGGGCTCCATGTCTATGACAGCTACTATGATGACAGAATGACCTATCGGACTACATTGGACCTGCTCTTTACAGCACATAGATTTATCCCAAATTACAATTGTGGAGACAAGAAAACCTTAATAGGCATCATTGGGGGCATGAATTCTGATACTTCATTCCGTATGGCAGACATCATAAGCCTCTACAAGGTCCCACAGGTAGGATCCTTCAGTGCAGGTCTGGAGAAATCATAATTTTCTCGTGTCATTGAGTGGCTGATTTTGTGTTTCAGGAGAAGGGAGAATTATGGCTCACAGAAAAAAAAGGTGTGAATTATATCATATTCCTGTAAGGTCAGAAAGACAAAAAAGAGCTGCCAAGAGGGCAAATGTGCAGCCACCAAAACAGAAAATGCTACTTTGGGATTCATCAGCAGAAGTATTACTTTCATATCATGAGGCGTGGTAGCTCCTCTATGCACCTCACTAGTCAGACATTATCTGGAATAC
>NW_025336168.1:0-1245 GCF_004798865.1 Varanus komodoensis | reverse complement strand
TTTTCAAGCCTTCCTGGAGCCAGAAGAATAATTTTCTGAAAGATTTCAGGGAGCAAGCATTTGACTGCTTTTATCTGGATCCTACAGTCCCAATTGATGAAACATGCAGTTTATGCATTAGCTCATGCTTTGGATGGCATGGTTTTATCTAGAGCCAACCTCAAAACAATACCAAGGGGCAGGCATTTTGACCTTCAGTCCCTGCAGTCTTGGCAGGTAATGTTTCATCATCCATCCCAGAATACATTAAGGCAAAGCAAGTAGAAAGCCAACAGGTTCTTCTGTTAAAGACTGATGAGATTTCTTCAACCCCCCTTGCATTGACAAAGTTTTGCTAGTATTCTGATGTAGTGGAGATATCAGAGGAATATCAGAGGATGGAGGATTGAAAATTAATCAAGAAACACAAGAACAGGGGTCTAATATCTCTTGGTGGCACAAGGTACAATCGCAGATACAATCGAGGTATGCTAAAGAGTATAAAGCGTGGGGCTTGTATATGGATTTAACAGCGTTTGATCAAGAGATGCTTAAATCAGATGAGAGAATGATTAAAAGACTATGTAATTTCTTACTTGATAGGAGAATATAAAATGAGAATAGATTTAAATATGTTTTTAAGTTATCATAAAAGGAAATAATGTGGGGGCTGACCCAGCAGGCCCAATGTTTTTGATGATTGATGTTGTTTTTAGTTTTTCTTTGTTTTTAGGATTATAATTTCAGATGAAATTTATTTAAAAAACCTTAAGTTAATTATTTTATTTTATGCAAAAGAAGGGGCAGGGAATCAGGGCAGGGCAGCCCAGCCAGGCCAGACCAAACAAAACAGGTGGGTCCATTACACACTGGATGATGCAGTAGCACTTTTCAAATATGTTGATGGCTGTCAGACAGAGCAGGGTCAGGCTCAGTGCTCAATCATTTTAGAGTACCGGACATGAAGCCATGGACTTATAGTATAGGAGCCAGATTCTGGCTGGACATCAGGAAAAAAGCAGTAGAGGAATGAAACCTATCACTGGAAGAGGTCACGGGCTCACCCTCATTAGAAGCATTCAGGAGGCAGTTGGACAGCATCTGTCAGGGTCATTTGAACTTGCAGTTTGACACTGAGCAGGGGACTGAATTTGATGGCCTTACAAGCTCCTTCCAACTCGACTACTCTGTGAGTCTATGATTCTACAACTTTCTGTTTCTACAACTACTTCAAAACATCATTTCTCTGCAGATCTGCTTGTTACC
>NW_025336167.1:0-23180 GCF_004798865.1 Varanus komodoensis | reverse complement strand
CCTTCAGTGCTTCCATCATCCCTCTCTCTCTCTCTCTCTCTCTCTCTTTCTACACACACACACACACACACACACACACACACGGACTTTGATGGTTCATTAATCTTTGAGATAAAATGAAATTTCTCACCTGGCCTTTTCCCCTGCTTCCCTGAAATACCCCAACATGCAATGTGGCATGTGGACATGTATGTGGTTACAGAGGAACTCTCGTGTGGTAGAGATTGAATTGCTCTGGGTTTCAGGAGGGCTGTAGAAATCTTTTCACTCTTCATAGTAGCTTGCAAGATCAATGAACAACTGGTTAGATTTGTCTAGGGATGATGGACTCTTCTATTTCCTTAGAGAATTTGTTGCTGAATTTTAGTCTGTGTGCCAAGAAATATGGGTAGGCATAAAGCTGTCTAAAGCTAACTGCTAGGGCTCAGTCTTGCACATGTTTAGATGGAATAAAGCTCCACAAAATTGTATAACAACCATTATACAAAAATGCCCTATGGGTGGTGGGGGGGGAACCCTCAGCTAGCATGGCTGGAAGGGAATTCTGCGAGTTATAGGAATGCTTCTGTTCAAATATGCATAGATTGCACCCTTAATCATTTCTGATTCTTATTGACAAGTCTACTCAGACATAAATTATGTCAGTTCCATGATTTTGGAAGTGTTTGAGCAAGATACCCTCACCAAAGTAGGATGGGACTCACTAAGTTGCCCCTCTCTTACTACTGTCATTGCTGTCCTTTCATTCCTCTGGGTCCAATTTACAGTACTGCCCTGGAAGAGAAATAAAGCATGTTCTGTCTTTTCTTTGTTTTGTCATTGATTGTTGTTTGTCATTTAACTGGAGGGCAGGAAAGGAGCAGGGTTGTGGTGGTTGGCATGAGAGGCTGTAGTCTCAGCAAAGCCTGAATATGCTGGTTACTGGCTGCAGCTTAGTCATCAATGTTTCTAGAAGTCCAGAGAATGATCTAGCAGTATTCTTGCAAAACGACAAATATATATATATTCTTTTTGTTGTCTAATCACACTTCTTACCCAAGTTGTGGTTCTTTTATCATTTCCATGATAATCCATAAATTTGAGAGTTCAATCCTGTGTCTGGTTTAATAGGAAATATTTTTAAGGGTTTGTAAACGCATTTCTCCCTGAGATAGTTCTTACTTAGCCAAAATAGTGCCATCTTTGCACAAGAGGGAGGTATCAAGTGTAGGGAACCCAAAGATTTGCAGAAGTACAATCAAACTTGAAGGAGAAAACCCCATAAGGACAGAAAAAAGCCCAGTGAGGACTGACCATGGTGGAAAACTGGAAAATTAGGGTGGGAGATAGAATTGAATGTCTTGGAAGAAAGCATGACTGAGTGGCCAGAACATGCCTACGCAACATCCTGTTGCAGGAACCACACATTGGTGCTAATTTTTATTTCTATGTTTCTTCCCTTTTTTTTCATTGCAATTGTTCAGTACTGACTGAGATTTTACTTTCCCTTTCTCACTTCTTTATCTGCTCCTTCCTGTTCTTTGATTTCTGTTCACATTTTTCTCTTTACTTCCTTTGACCTTTGTCTACTAGTTTAAAGGAATTTAACGAGGTTAAAGATACAATCCCATAAACTATTGGGGCACTTGGATTTCATTTAAGGCCAAACTGGGTTAAATTCAGACAGTCTACTTTAATTGGCTTGTGAGTGCACCTGTGGTGTTGGCAGCATTGCAGAATTTGTTGGAAGAATATGCATGTGCTTGGAGCAGGTATGCACAGGGTCAAAAGAAGCAACAAGACCCTGCAAAAGTGAGTTCCCTAGGAATGGGAGGAGAATGTGTCACCCACACACAAGTCGAATGATCAGAGTTGTGCTGCAGGTAGCATTGTTAAGAATCAGTGGTTTTTATTCAGTCTACACAAGATAGCGTATGATAACACCATCATGATGCCTTCGATATTGGAATATTCATGTAATTTATGTAATTTAATCATTCAGTTAAGAGATTCTTACATTATAGGAAACAGTTATCTTGTTAATTACAGTAGATAATAATACTATGTAATAACAACAGTTACCTTGGTAGTTGTCAAAACGATACTGATAATTTAGGGTATAATGTTGGACTTAAGATCCATGGACTGGGGGGCTGTAGGATTTGGCAGAAGCCCTGATGTGTTAATAGATCTCAAAATACACCACCCCAGCATAAAATATGCAGGCAGAACATCCAGATACAACAATGGCCAGGATGGGGAAAGAACACACACTACAGCTTTTCAGTTCGCATTTGTGCTCCTAATCTGTGCAGACCCACACCTTCAGTGAGATGGAAAATGCTGGTTTGACCATATGTTGCTATGGTGATGACTTTCCTGCCTGCAGCAAAGAAGCCAAACAGAGCAGGTCAGCACAGCATCCATAGATACACCAGGCAGGGAAAGCCAGTTGGGGTAGTGGTTAGAGTGTTGGACTGGGGATCTGGGAGCTCTGGGTTCTAGTCTGCCCTTGGCTATGGAGTTCACTGGGAGACTTTGGGCCAGTCACACATTCTCAGCCTAACCTATCTCATGAGGTTTTTCTTGTGAGGATAAAACGGAGTGAAGGAGAACCTTGTAAGTGGGTTCCTTGTAAGAGGAAGAAAAGGCAGGATATAAATGTAATGCTAATATAGTCATCATGGGATACACAGTATGGAGCTGCATCTCTCTGGCCCCATGTGTCCTGTACAGTAATTGCACACAAGGGGGAACTCAGAGAGATGATGGGAGCACAAAGAAAGAATTTTGTGTAACACCCACAGAAGAACCTGGACACACTGCTAACACTTCACTACTTAGTATCCTAACAGGTACCTCTCCCTGGCACTCCTCCAGAAACACCAAACATTAACTCACTTCTAGTTCTGTCTATTGCAGCTGCCAGGACAAGGCACCTCACAAGGGTAAGCAAGGGAAAGAGAACACATTTGATTACGTATAGCAGTTCCAACTCTCTCCCACATCTCCTGCCCTTTGAATACTGTACTTGTCTGAGCTGTATTGCTATAACAGCAATAGCCTCCCCTGCAGGAGCAGGGTGGAGTGTCTCCCATTCAAAGGGAAGCATTCACCCCTTACCACAGGCAGGGAAGCTCTCTCTTGGCAAAGGCAGGCACTCAAGCCAGTCATCACCCACGAGCACTTTCTCCTTATGGGTCTGCAGCTCTGATGTGTGAAGCAGCATGGGGTTCCCAGAACTCAGTGTTTCACTACACAATGAGGATGCTTAATCAGAGTCACTGCTTTGTCCATGAGATGGAGGCTGAGTCATGAGCACTGACTGAGCATCCCTCCCTTATAAATCGCTGCTATGCAACCGCAGTATCATGTATTCAGCTGCCAGCTGTCACTCATCACTTTGCCTCTTTCTTTGCTCTTCACAGCCAGCCTCTTCCCCACAGGCAATAAAGGAGGCCTACCATGACTAGTGGCAGTGACCAGGATGCTTATGACTATTCCTTTGTGGGCTTGCCAGCCTACCTGTTCCAAGCAGGCTTGTAAGCTGCATGACAACAGGGAACAGGAAAGGTTCCCAAAATGGAGCTGGTGCCATCAGGGACACTGCACCCCCTACCTTCCTTTCTGGAGAACCACTATAACCTGTCTCTTGTTTAGGATCCACTGGATTCCATCTGAAATACAATACAGGCTATGATATTGTCCCATGTGGTGTTTTCTCGGGAGCGGTAGGTTGGGATCTGCTTGCTGCAGCCTTCTCTGATCTGGTTTCAGCTGGCCTCAGGATGAGACTCTAGTGGCAGGGGAGGGGGCAGGAAATTGATGGCTTCAGGAGCAGTGATCCTGTGCTGTGAAAAGAAGGCTTCTTAGGTACACAGGTAGGATGGGTGCTGCTAGAAAGGTGTGTGAGGACATCAGTTGGGAAGGAGGAGGAGGAGAGGTGGTAGAGGCAAACAGCCTAGTGCAGGGGTCTCAAACTCGCAGGCCGCGGGCCACTTGCCGGGATGGGGGGGGGCACGGGGGAGGGGCCCTGCGGCCTTCAAAGCACCGGCGGTGCCCGGGCCGGCCGCGGGATGAGCGGCCCACCACCACCGTGGTGGTGGAATACTTGATGCAGCCCAGCCTCACCCAGACTCTACTTCCAGTGGCCCCCAGGTAAGCTGACTTTGAGACCCTTGGCCTAGTGGAATTGTTCTCCAGCAGAACTTGCTTTCCTGATAAAAGAGGAGAACTTGCTTATGTGATTTGCTGGGGTGAATGGGGTCTAGGCAGCCAATGCAGGAGCCAGGCTGTCCACTCTCACAGCACTTTTCCTGATTGGACTGAATGTCCCTGACAGTGGGGCACTTGGGGACTAGGGGTCCATTTTCTTCAAGTGCATCACAGAAGTCAACTGGGAACTCCAGCATGTAAAGCATGCGCTGCTCTTGCAGTCCCCATGCTCCTGACTCAGTACTGGGGAGCAGATGAAATGTTGCTCGGCATGCACCAGATGCCTGTCTGCTGCTATGGCTGAATGATGAGGGAACTGCTCCATAGGGTCTGCTGTATGGGTTCAAGTCCTGTTTTTCTTTTCAACCTCTGACTTGACTTCTTTCTTTTTGCTAGGCATCCAGGGAGTTCCTGGAGGCTTTTGTTGTCTCTGGCTACCTGTGCTGGGTCCTCTCTCTTGGGTTGCTTGGCAAAAGGTCTTTTCCTACGTTGGTCGGTCATGAATTCATGTTCCAGGAAGACTGTGGCATCCTCTCCCGGAGCCCTGTCCAGGCAGCAGCGTGGCACTGCGTTTCGTGTTTGTGTTCTCCTTGTTGTATATTGTGCTCAAAAACAGTGCTTCCAGTGGGTACAAAGTGATTCAGAGCCTTGCCTGGTCGGCCACCTTAGGAACTGGCTAAACTCTGGTGCGGACTGGCAGACTGGGGGAGTCGTGCTGCCAGTGTCCAAGTGATGTGCATGCAGGCGTATGTGCTGGGGTGTGTCCCTGTCAGGGATTGATTGGCTTCTTTCAGGCATGGGCAGCCTGGGGCTGTTGTCACTGGCACGGTCCCTGATTGCTCACCACTGGAGGTATTTTAGGGAAAGCTGGGGCTGTAGCTGTTATTTTAACACAGTTTCTGTATTTTCTGGTGGAATATTTTTCCTTTTCTCTCCTACCCTGAGCACCTTTCCTACCTGATGCCCTCCAGACCCAGTAGAATACAATTTCCTGGACAGCGTGGTTGGGGCACCAGGTTGGGGCAAGCTGTCAAATAGGATATCGTGACTGTTCTGCTTGCATAGTTGTTGTGTGTCTCTCCCCCCCCCCCCCCCCCCGCACCAGTTACAGAATAGGATTGTTTTGTCCATTCAAAAACAACAACGATCTCTAAATGTGGTTATGGACCTTTTGGTAAGTGGGAATTGGGATCATGGGTTTCTTCTTTTGCTTCTGAATGAATAGTGATTCTTTTCATCAAATTTATTTTGAATTACTTCCTGTTCGTTTGAATAAATATCCTTTTCTTTTTTAAACTTTCATTCAAATTGACCTATTCTAGCATTTTTTGCTGAATGGCTATCTAGGATTGCAATCAGTTAAGCAAACAGCTTCTGTTTTTGCAACAGGACTTTTTCTCTCCTTCCTCTACATTCCCCCCATGAATCTTGAGAGTAGTCCCCAATCCTTCAGAGCAGATTTTAAGGAGAATGGGGTCTGCAGTGGGGGTGAATATATAGAAGAATCTGGTTTTTCATGGGAGACTGCCCTCCTGTTGGACAGACACATGTGGATGCAATCTTTTTTTTCCTGTGTAAGAATGCTTCATGCACTACTATTTTTAACACATCCAGTTCTTATTGCAGTGTAGACAAATACCCATAATTTATTTATAATGTACAATATTTTGCTCATTACATTGATTTCTGCTTTTAGCAATAGAAGCAGCCACATGTATTTTAAATGTTTGCGATAATTCACCATTTATCACCTAGGTTGAAAGGATACTGTAATGTACACCAATAGGAACAGTGAAAGAATTTAATTTATAAATACATGCCTCTTAAGGGGGAAAAAACAATGTTTAAAAAATATATTCAAAATCAGCATTTCTGTACTGTTAATATGCATATTTTATGCATATAAGAAGGGGAATAAAACACGTGTCATTAGACACTTTTC
Organism: Varanus komodoensis; assembly: GCF_004798865.1. Taxonomy (NCBI): domain Eukaryota; kingdom Metazoa; phylum Chordata; class Lepidosauria; order Squamata; family Varanidae; genus Varanus; species Varanus komodoensis. Next base: position 17,044 of record NW_025336167.1, on the reverse strand, counting down.
TAATGAAATGATTTTTTAGCTATTATTAAGTCTACCCAAATATAGAAGGGGGAATGTTGATAGCTCTGACATAGAAACCCTGTTCAGCTAATATTTAAAAGTGAAATATTTTCTGCTGCTTTTCTAAAAATACATCAGCTGCAATCCTGAACACAGATATTTGGATGTACGCTCCAGTGTAATCACTAAGACTTACGACTTAAGACTCGTACTGTCCTGTAAATGTGTTTAAGTATGAGTGTGTACTTGCATTTGAAGTGAGATGAGCTTCTGGGTGTGTATTGGAAGAAAGAACTCTCAGCTACTCTATAGAGAAACTGTCATAAAAAACTTAAAATGGACTACATATGTGATGACTTGTTCGCTACTCGGGGAGAAGAGGGAGAAAATAACATAAGAATCAGCGAGGAGAATCAAACAATCCCACAGGATAGGAATTAGTTTTGTCAAAATATTTTTAGTGTTCATTGATTAAAATGCAAAGAAATGAGTTTGAACTCATGAATTTGAACTAGTAAGACTGCAACCCTTCATATTACTTTGGAAAATATATGTATAATGCAGTCTGTTTTTCTTTCTTGTTTGGCTTGATAATACTGGGATTTTTGGGGAGGGAGATATAATAGACTACCTTACTCAAGATTATTCATACATCCTTTTTTAAAATAGGGATGTCCTTGAGGGACAGAGTCCTTTTAAGAGAGGCATACAAATTTTACAGAAAATATATATTAGAATATGCATATTTCTTAGCTTGTGGCTCTTAGGATTAGGGTGAGTGTGAGGCAATATTTTCTGTACTATAGTACTGTCTTTGCTCAGAAGTAAGTCCTTTTGAGTTTAGCAAGGCTCAGTTTCAGGAGTAGGAAGGATGACAGTCTTAGTGACACATTATTGTATACAATGTGTACAGTATCCTAGACAGAAGATGCCACAATAGCTTAGAACAAAAGAACTATTTTAGGGTTTGGGAAAGCTCAGAGGAGTTTTTGACACCTCCCTACTTGAACTTGAGATCTGACACCTGAACTGTTGGTTGAGCAATACAAGCCCAAAGTCCTCTTGGGATCGCAAATAATTACACTGTATAAAGCTTTAGTTCAAGCCACTGCTATGTGTATTGGAGAAGAACAGCACTGGACAGCATTTTTGAGAGACCCCTTTTCTGTAGTCTCCCTTGTCACCACCACTTACTATCTGCTACTGTTCCTCATCCTCTTTTTCATCATTGCTATAATTATAATTGCTGTAATGATTATATGCAGTCAATGCAGTGTAGTGGTTAAGACCACAGGACCAGGACTTAGGCAGTCTGGCTTCTAGTCTTCTCACTGGGTGACTTTGAGCCAGTCACAGGTGCTCATCCCAACCTCCTTCACAGCCCACTGTTGTGAGGATACGATTGAGAGAAGGAAGAGAATTGTGTAAGCCATCTTGAGTTCCTTGGAAGTAAAACAAGGTGAGATACAAATAAATAAATCCTTGCATGACAGGAAGTAAGTCAGTGAGCAGGTAGCCAGTGTAATTTATCCCTCCTCCTCATTACCACCACCACTGCCTGGGCCAAAGCAAGAAGCAGGTGAACAAGCCTGTTGCACTGGGAAACAGGAAGAACAATTCAAGGTGACAGTGGTCAGCGGGCCCCTCCTGAGCATGGATGCGCTCCAGGTCTCCAGCCATGTCTACCTTTGCTGTTGTCTCTGTGTCTCAACCCTGCACCCTGGGGGTGGGTGTATGTATATGCCTCCTTAGAGCGTCAGGTCTCATAGCTAGAAAAGAAAGGAGTAACTCACTGGAAAGGATGTGGTTCCATTTGGAAGATGTGAGCTCCTGCACAGTGGAGAGGGAAAAGGAAGGTAAGGGATGGGAGCAAAGGAAAGATGGCACTACATGTTTCAGACTGCATCATGCTGTGGAGCTGATTTTAATTTCCCTTCAGTGAGCTACTAACTGGATCTACAAGGTACAGAGCTGTCATCATTCCTGTCTTCCCTCCAAGGACAGATGTCTTTCTCATGAACTGTAAAAAACAGGCAATGAAACAAACGGGAAAAATATTGCCAAGGCAGTAGTTTTGCTACCTCCATTTGTCATCTCATTCAAAACCACAAAATGATTTATGTCATAACTCAGCACCTAGTTTCCTATTAGTTAGGAATAGTTATGAACTAAGAATATAATAAAATATGGTGTGAATTATTTATCTTAAATGACAGTGGGAGAGAGAAGAATTATAATGGGGAATTTACTTGCCTCTCTCACCTTGCCCTTCTCTCAGGCTTTCTCCTGCTCTCAGTCCTCCCCCCACAACACCATACAGAGTCTTGTCATTGTGCACTGATGTTGCCAGCCAGGTGATCTGCGTATTTATTTATTTATTTTTCGATTTATATCCTACCTTGTTCCTACAAAGGGCTCAAGGCCGCGTACATCTCCTCCTCCATCTTATCCCCACAACAACAACCCTTTGAGGCAGGTTGGGCTGAGAGTCTGTGACTGGCCCAAAGTCACCCAGTTGGCTCCATGGCTGAGCAGGGACTAGAACCCGGATTGTTTGAGTCCCAGTCCCATGCTCTTAACCACTACCTCACACTGGCTCACCACACTATTCTCTTGGTTCCCACTACAAAGTGACTGTAGACATTAGTCGCATGTTGATATGTGGGATAATATAAGTGTGAATGAAACCCCTAAACTCTAAATTATGGCACACTCAGACTTTAAGTCCTGTATTTCCTTCCCAAATTTTGCAGTTGGAATACCTATTTTCGAGAAATATCAGGATCCAGTGGCATCATTCTGCTTGTGAAACTCCTTTCATCATTGTAAGGGCACAGAAAGAGGCAAACCTTCCTCTTTCCTGAAGCCAACCAACCCTTGCCTTCAAAATTTCCTTTAAAATGGCTGAGAAACCCTCTGGGGTGGACTTTCCAGCAGAGTGGGCAGAGTCCGGTTGTACTAGCACCTATCCAGTAGTATGGCACTGGATTTAGCCCCATGGATTGTATTATTCTTTCTATAAAGCAAAAGAGAGAGAAATCATTTTTCTCCAAAGAAGAAGATGAATGTTTGCAAGTCTCAGCTAGTAATACAGTGAACTCTTTGCCTTTCAATTAAACTCAAAATGCCCATAAAATTTCACAGTGTTTGTGCCTGAATTACAGTTTTTACTCAAGCAATTAACAGCATGGCATTCCTGTTCTCTTGTTCCCAAGATGGAGAAAAGAAAAGACAGTTCTGAATTCTCTACTTACCTTTCGAAAGGGATGTAAAGGAAAACCTGGTGTGCTGATAGAGTGGTCACTTTATAATCATCAGAGAGAGGAAACCACTCCAAAAAGGGCAGTGGTGTGCACAAAATCTGCGTATGTGAATGTGTGTTTGTGCGTTGATGTAAATTTTAAAATAATTGCTAGTACTTTTACAGAAATGCAATCCATTCCACTCTAGTGCAGAAGACTGTGATCAGGTGGTCTTTGAGGCTACCTGTTCAGTCTGCTGTTGATATGCAGCAGTTCTTATGGTTCTGTTCTTTAAACTGGAATTGGACAGTCATTCAAACAGAGAATGGCTTTAAATGGAGAACTGCCTCTGGCACTCATTCAAATGCAGAACTAAGATACTTGGCCACCCCATATGTCCATGCATTCATATGTGTGTATTTGATATAGGCAGTTTCTGTCATACTGGAAAGTTCTTGGAGTAAGCATTTGCAGGAAGTTAACCGTTTACCAGCTTAAGAACAGTTTTGGGTTTTTTTCAATCCTGGTTCAATATCAGAAGGAAACATAGGAATGAGGCAGAAATTGCTTGTTTACCTGTAGCTCGCCTCTGTTAATTTTCTGAATAATAATGTAATATTACAGTGGGAGTAATTACTTTATATAATGGCTGTCAAATGGCACATCCTTTGCAGTAGCATTAGTTGGTTTCTGTTCTTTTCCTTGGTGCATGGTTAGTGTTTTGGCAGCAGTCTTAGGAGGTACTGACCTTATATATGAGTATTTGTCAAGACTCCATAGAGAGATTGAATTTTCTTTAATTCAGCATCTGTGGAATGTGCTTATTGGAGATCTTCGTGCTGAATGGAAACATGTATAGCCTGTCTGTAGAATGTTTGAATCAGTGAAATATGGATGCAATGATGCAAAAAAACATTTGGCCTTTGCAGGTAACTTGGGTGAAATCCTTCCCCCACCCCCCACTAGGCATCCTGATCAAATTCCCTAGTCGCAGTGCAGACCATGTTGCCACTGCTGACATCATCCACCGTACCCTTCCGCGGCTGTTATGTGGCAAGGTTCAGTGGCTTGCCTGTGTCCAACGAAATGCTGACGGAGCTTTGATGATACACAGAGCTCTTCCTTTTCAATGTTACTATCCATAGGGGCTCATTTTCCTGTAGATGAATTGGGGAGAAGCGTTGTGCAAAGGTCAGCAAAATGAACTTGCAAAAAATACTCCAACTTTTGAAGCATTTTCTTCCAAGAGATGGTTGAGATGGGATTTTACAAAACTGAAGAAAATGATGCTACTCAGCTGACACGTTTGCAGATGCTAGCATTTCTTCAGGTGGCTGATTCAAAGTTGCCAGGGTGTAGTGTCATAGCGTGACATGCTTCACACACTGATAGTATCTTTATGGAGATGGAATAGAGTAGGAGCTTCAGCAGAATCTTTCAATTTTGGCAGTTTTTCATTTGATCTGCGATAAAGTGACCATATCCTCATTCATGTTAAGTCCTTGTTTTTTCATACAGAAATGAATACTTTCCCCATACCCCCATCTTGCCGTGTTTACAGTATTGCCATATGATATGAAACCATAGCATGGTTTGCTGGCCTACACTTCACATATATCCCATGTGATCCTATCTTCTCAAATAAACTCAAGAGTGTAGAGGTATTTCTTGAAACAGGATTTGCTTTGGAGTTTTAGTGGTGCATTTTAAATGTTTTGTTCCTAAATGGTTTTATGTATTGTTTATTTCATGAAGTAGTTGCATGGTTTCAAATATGGTAAGACATGTTTAACCATCTTTAAGAGATGAGATGAATATAAAGATGGGAAAATAGAAATGTCTACAGGTAGAAATGTTGAATTAACTATATGGTTGAAGTACTTGATTCCATCTATGTAATTTTACTTGTTTGGTGCAAATCATTAGGGCAATAGGCCGATATACACACTTTATTTTAAGGGTTTTTTCCCCACATGTATTTGCTATAGCACAAGGATTTGTCCTGTTAAAGTGCACTTGTTGTTCCCCCACAATGCATACAAATATGCATTGCAGAATACACAGATATTCATTTATGAAGGCTTTTTCACTTGTTCACTTCTGAGAACAGTTAATAGTGGTTAACTGCACTAGCATACTTACACGACTTCCTGAACACAACCTCAGTGCACAGACAGGACCATAGGACACTACTTTCTACTAGTACAGATTGTTTCCCGGTCTGCTGCAGTGGTATTGGTGGATACCTGATGGCTGGAAATGCAGGGACTGAACCAGGAAGCTTCTGCATACAAAGCTATGATGCCATCAATTCAATTTTTTAAAGCTACAGTTGGTATGGCCTTGGATCTAAAGAGACTTAAACAGTTGTGATTTTTCTTGTAAGTACTTCAGGGGTATGTGAGGGTGCTTGGGGAAATAATCCCTGTGTTGTTTTGAATGGACAATCTAGTATTCTGCCAATGGGCAACCCTTAGAGCCTTACTTGCTTTTTCTCTGCATGTTATTCTCAGTCTTCCTGTCATTGCCTGAGCCCTCTCTTGACTTGTTTGGTTTTGTAATCCCAGTTACCACATATCTCAGATATGAAGAGGAACTGAATCATTGCACATATTTAAATGTCTATTGGTTGGACTTTTTGATGGAAGTTTAGAGGAACTGCTGTAGTCAAATGAGGTTAGATCTGAGCAATGGTATTCAGCATGTGAAAGTATGAAGGCTGGGAGTCAAACACCAACATAGCCCCCACACAGATAAAAAAAAAAAGAAACCTGTTACCTTGTATTAACAATGAGCAACTTTTTGGTTGGATGCTCCCTGTCAGACATTTTTCCCCTTCAGGGATGAAATTCAACAGCACCACAGTGGGACACCCTCTCCTCTGCCCCGCAGCTACGCATTTCCTCTCCCAATCTGCTCTAGGGAATCCTCCATCCCACTGGTGGAGATCTTTGAAGGCATATTGAAAGTTGCAGGGGCAAGGGGTAGCTGCCCCTCCATTCCACTGTCAGAAGCAGTTAATCAGTAGGATGGGTTATTTGGATGTGGCATTTATTAGGAATATGTTACAGATGCAAGAGAGTTGAATGCACAGGTCTAGTTTTTCAAATTGCAATCATAGTAAGTCAATGTTCAGGTTGAGAAGTTCTCAGAAGGATACCTCAGAGTTTAAGAATAACATTAAACTGAACACTCTTAAGATTCTTAGTCACAAGACACTTCTGCTTTGTCTTCATTTCATTTGTGTACGATTTTTACCACTCACAGCAGCCAGCTACATCTTGGCTTGTACTCAATACAATAAGACTGGCCGAGTGCCCATTAGAATAGACGTGTGCTTTGATTTGTCTTTTTCTCCTTGTGTACTCATTACCATTTTCTTTTTAGTTTCTGACCTTTTTTCCCTTTTGTTTTTGTTCCTTTCTATTTCACGTTCTTTGAAGTTGTTTTTTGCTTTCTCCCCCTTTCTCATTTGAGGGTATTTCAGTAGTCAGAGACTAAAACAAAGCCAAGACACCAAAGAAGTTCCCCACAGCTGAAAATAGAAAACAAAGCCCTGATTATTACTCTTAACTCTACTGACCTTTATAGCTTTTCTACACGAGGCTTTTATTGTGTACGTGTGATTCCTTATGGCTGTTTATGGGTTATTTAAACAACTTTGTGACCCATCATTCTTGCTTCTGTTTTTTTCAGTGCTCTTTATTGTTTTGTTTTGGTCTGTTTTAGAACTGGGAAAACTGGATGTTATATTAGAGCAGGGAAAATAGAATGCTTCTCCTTGAATATTTGCGCTATTCTGCTATAGCTCCACTCCACCTAGAGGTTATATAATGGAAATGCAGGAAAGGAAGAGCTTTATGTAGAGGGCGGACCTCAGTGCTCCAGTGAAAATGAAATTAGGTACCCTTGTAGAAAAGCCCTTCATGAAGATTTGCTTTCAGAATATAGGGGGCACTTTTACAATGAAGCTGTGGGGTGTTTTAGGAGACAGGAAGCCTGCCCACGTTTGGGATGTGTGACTATTAGGATGTCCATGGATTTTGTGAGGTTCACCTCAGGGTGCCTTTGATAGTTGTTTGATGACTTCTTTCCCCATAACATAAAGAAATGAACTCGCTTGCACTATTCTTTCCTCTTTGTGGTGCTTTATAGTGTGAATGAAATAAAGAAAATCTTTAGGCCACATTGCAGATTTTATTACTAGTCTTAAAGTTACTAATGGTATCTTCTTCAAAAGCTTTTTTACATTCCTTATTTTTTTCTTGCATTTCTTTTGTGCATATTTGTGTCCTCTTCCCCACCCTCCAGTTTAGGCAAAACTTCCATTTTCTGAAGGAAGCCTTCTTTGGTAACCATGCTGGTGACTTCCTCAGCTTGACTATGTATTTATTCTCTGACCTGTGATACACACTCTAGCCCAGCATTTATTATTGTACTTTTCCCAATCGTTCCAGTGAGATATGATTGTCTTGATGTTCCCCATCAATTTCCTCTTGTTGTCTCATTTTTGAGAAGCTTCTTCTGTCAAAGTCAAATGTGATTGTGTTGGACTTCCTCGACAATTAAATTGGATAATACTGTGGTCACTATTTCCAAACAATTCAGAAACATTCACATCTTGCACTAGAGCGTTCTAGTTCTAGAACGCTCTAGTGCGTTCTAGAACAGAACAGAAAGGTTCTCTTTCTGATTGGTTCTATGGGCAACTGTTCTGCAGTGCAGACTTCTAAATTAACTAGACATGGGAGCATGAGTTGATTTCATTCTGTTCCTAGAAACTGCCTAGAAGCTCTCCTTTCAGCCCTTGCCATTTCTTAGATTCTGAAGGCAGTTACCCGTTTCCTTGCTTCCAGAGGAGCTGCACAAGTGTGGTGTAATTGGAAGGGAATCCAGAGGCTTCCCTTACATTTTAAGTGTCAGTAAATCTTGGCTAGGAGTCAGTTGCTTTACCTCTTTGTGTCCACTTTCACAACTGATGTTCCCAACATCCACCCCAAGTTCCCCATATTCACTTTGGAACTGCTTAGTTTTTTTTTTAACAATACATGTGGAAAATTAATAGATATGTTTTGTGAATTCATAATCCATGTTATAGGCTGAACTATAGCATTTTAGGATTTTCGTGGTTGGCTGGGGTGGCCAAGATTAACTTCACCTCCTATTTTTCCTGTATATCTAAATGTGCAGCTTCATTAAAGGCTGGAAATAACCCTGACATTCTGAAAGACTGCATGGTTCAGAGCACTTCACATATTTGTATAGCTATTTTCTTAAAGTTTTCACAGTCATTGGTTTGATAATGATTTCAGATGAAAGATTTTCATTACATGCTTTCCAAATTTCTGTTTACAGACTACATGTAAACAATCAATGCTTACAGACTACATTTTGAGTACACATGTGTTTATAAGATATGTTGATTATGTTGTGATACATTCAGTATATCTTCAAGTCCTCCACGGCTCAACATCCATTCTGTAACTATCAGGAGATAGCCAAGCTATGAGGAATAGTCACAATGCAGTTATTTTTTCTTTTTAATAAGCTGTAGAACAGTATGCTTTGACAATAGAAGAAAGAATGAGGGAAATCACTGAATGACCAGCATGCTTTTGTCCCCCCACCCTTCTCCCCTTCTCTCATGCTCCTTAATTCAATACTTCCTGAGGACGTTTCCTATTAAAATATCCAGACTGGGAGAATGTGGTTTGAGTTATGTCCATGGGTGGTTTAACCAACAAAACCACCACAAAAATGTATGGAGTTAAGTCACATGGAAATGGAAAATAGGAAAGATGGTGGCTAACTGCTGGTTTGTTTGACCAGGAGTGTTATGACTGATTCATAACAAGCCTAAAATCTTCAGTAGACCCTGGTTCATGAGTAAGTCCTGGGCTAAGGAGTCTGCTGGTAACTAAGTGGGTACATCAGCTGGGAAACAAGGCAGAGATCAGGCTGGTGTCAAAGGGGGCCTTCAGGATTCCATATGAGGCATCCCTGTGATGAGATTCCACAGACTGCCCCTTATCTTCTGTGGGATGGAGCCTGCTGCGGAATTCCAATCTTCTTCTTCCACAGAGGTCTCTCCTGAGCTTAACTGGGCCAGGGCCGAAACCATTATAAATATAATAAATAAGCCAGAACCACCATGCAAAGGTAACTATCATTGCATAAAAATTATAGTGAATGTTGATGCTGAATTAACAACACATGAAAGAACTACCACAAAACGTACTTGGCATCCTTCCAAGGATGTTGTGTTGGAAATTGGGTTTTTTAAAGTTCTGTTTTGGGAATTTTAATTGTGCAGCCATGTCAAGGAATTGCACAAAAGGGGGTGTTTTCTTTGGGTTTGTTTTTTTTTTTCGTTAGGCCGCATATGTACTCTTTCATACTAATGAGGCCTAAAAATAAACAGTGCTGTATCATTTTTAATGAAGTAACACAGTATATGTATTAGCTTGATGAAAGTAAAAAAACCCATCTAATAATGCCATCATCATTGATGAAACAAAGAAACCATCTAATAATGCCATCAATGTTAGCATATGACTCTGATCGGTACTGGAAAATTTTCATATTTAAATATCTCATGCATTACTACCTTTTTGAGGATAAACATTAGTCTAGTTCCTCTGCTTTTGACTGATATTTTTATTGTATAAACATGTTCGTATTGTGTAACTTCCTTGACTGAATGCCAGATCACATCTTCACCACAGATGAGTCTTCATTCATTTTCCATTTGTTATAAAGTCTGCTTACCAGAAGTATTGGTTTAATCTTGCCTTGCTGTGTATAGCTAAGAGCAATCTAGTGGTTTAAACATCATAAAGGAAAAAATAATGGAGAACCAAGTCTGTTTTTCTGTTACTGATTTTTCTTATGAGAGATCCGTATGGTTCTGTATTTCCAACAGTTGCTGAAGAGTCTGTGGTTTAGTAGACGACTGCTCTGTTGTATGCTCATGTAAACAGAGCTCTCTTGGAATAATGTAGCTCATATGAGAAAGTTTGTGTGTGTTCAAGTCACCTTAAGACTGCTTTTCCAGTGTGTAGCTAGGGATTAACTTAACAAAATAATTGAATTAATAAGCCATATTTTTGTGACTTAGAACTATTATTATTTTAGTATGGGCCTCCCTGCTCTTTTGGCTTGAAACTGGCAACATACTTGTCATAGAATAGCGTCCTCTTATGTGAAGTAGTTCTGATGTGGTTTTAAGGGACTTCTGTGGAAGGTGTTGCTTCATTTCCACATTTAGCAGCACCCACATTTTGTGATCTTGGTGACTGATAAAAGGGGCCTCTATTGTGTGTTTGTTCCTTGGAAATCTAGCAGCCAACAACATTGGGTCTTCCCACACAACCTTGGCAAATTGCTGCCTGATGGTTCCTGCTGTCGGGGCAGAAAATGAATAAAATGGAACAAAAGCACAGCCATTCTTTCCCTTCTTAGCTCCTGAGGAAAACTTCAGCTGGCTCTTTCAAGGGATGACTAGTAGCAGGCAGAGCACTCACCCTCATCCCACCACCATAGTTACTGCATAGTCTGAATTAGAAATGGCCACCAGAATCCTTATATCAGAGAGGAGGAGGTCTGGGAGTAACAATTCTGGGGCAGAGCGTTTCAGCCACAGCTAGTGAACACAGGCCAGTGGGAGGAAGAAATGGTGGAGATTTTCCCAGAACTGATCAGGTTTCAGCTTCAGGTATGCTTAAAATGAGACCTGCTGTATCAATTAGTTGTCAGCATTACTAAGGATGTACATTAACTTATTGAAATTAACAAATTAAGTTCATGAGGCTATATGGCTTAGACAAATCAATGGTGGAATTTGGTTTTGTGGTACAGCAGTTTGGCCTGACAAACATATTTAAAATGAATGTTCCTTCAATAATTTGGTTCTCAACAAACAGTTCTTAAATGCATCTTAAAGGATGGTGTTAAGCTAATTTATAAAACCACACTCATTGAATGCTTGCCAGGCTTCTATAAGAGGTGGCTTATATGATGATTCTGTCTGATTCCGCAGCCATTTATTGATCCAACTCAGACCTGCTTAACTTCAGCAAAATTGGGTATATTCTATGGGCTACACCCTTGTGAGGCAGATGTCTCCAAACTCTGAGGCATCGGTATGCTCAGTGCCTGCCAGCCAAAGCCAGGTATACTCAAGGTGATCTTCAGTTGCCAACCTCTGATAGTTGCATTATTTTACTAAATAATGAGCTATTTTGCCAGTTTAGTGATGGTGCTTTGGAGTGGGACAGAAGTAGGCAGGTAGAGGCTCAGAACTCATATTCTGGCCTCTCTGATCTCCCACCAGAGCATCCCCCCTTCTCCTCCCAGGGTTGATTTTTCCGAGCTTGGAAGCCAGCTAGCACAGTTTTTTCCTCACCAACTCCAAGGGACTGTTTCATCAACTCCCCTTATGGGGGGAAGATGATCCTGTGGCCCCTCAGACTATATCTGAGATTGCACCTTTGCTATATTATACGTTTCCAGATTAACTCTGTGATTATTATTAATAGTATATTTTGTTCAGTTCCTTACTATTTCCCACCTAGACTTAAAGTAAATAGAATTGTTTTGCTGCTGGGGAAGTGCTCTGCCTGTGTTGATTTTCAAAGAATGAATGGCGTTTTGCACTCCAGTTGTGGAGAAGAATGAAGTGTGTGTGTGTGTGTGCACGCACGTCAGAAAGAGAGAGAGAGAAAGAATGAGAGAGATGAAAAAGCAAAACACTACTGCTACATGAGCTGTAGAATTGCTGGTGGGTTTTTTCCTTTCCATTTTCTGAGGAGGAATACATGGGATATGTTATCATACATTTATTTGAGAGGTACGTCGGGAGTGATCAGCCTCTAAAGATTTTTTTTTAAATGTAAATGATATTGTCACTCATCATTAGTGATGTCACACAGGCACTACACAATAAGTACCTGTACGACTTCAGGAACCATATAATAGCACTTGCTATTTGAATTAATGTGCTCTCTGGGAAGAAGAATTGCATTTTCTTTGTGACAAAAACACAATGTATTTCTGTTTGAAAAATAAAAACACAAAAGAGGAGTGCTGCCTTGAGAAAATGCATCTGGATCAACAAATGAATAAAACTGAACATTATAGTGTGAAATCTATATTAACTGGAAAGGCCATAAAATACTTTCTAAATGTTGGCCTCCATATGGTATAAAGGTACTCTGGACAGGAATAATGCATTTTATGTTGTAATTTTGAACAAAAGCCTGTACAGAGGGTTGTGATACAGCACAATTCTATCCACATTCAGAAGTAAGTCTCAATTACCCTGTTCTCACATGACAGTAGCAAATGGTGAGTGATTTAGCTTCTGATTTCTTGTGCTGCATGCAAGCTGCTGCTGCTTTGCATAAGCAACCTCAAGTTTGTCTGAGTCTAGGCTGTTGTGCCATGTGAAAATCTGGACACTGTAGGTTATTTGTCAGGTGAGCAACTCAGTGTTTACCCATGGTGAGGTCTTGACAGATTAGAAGTCAGCTTTGCTCACATCTTAATGTGCTTGAATCTTCTGCAAGGAATTGCAAGCCCAGGACAATTCTTAAGAAACAAAATGGTTCAATGCATGCCATGGTTCGTACTATGAGAGTAAAGGTGGTCTTGCTATACTTTGGTTCTTGATGATATGCACCAGCTCTTCATGGTTTGCTCTTATAGTTTATTTTGTCATCAGAGCTACCCATAAATATACAGTCATCTTGATGCTTTGCTGTGGCTGGTGACTTTTATGAGTTATAGCTGCACTGCAGACCTCAGTAAGCCATCCAATAAAAGTTACAACTTTTTTCTAGCAAGGGCAGTGTCAAGGTGAGAAACCTTCAGAAGAGTGAAACCTAGAGGAAAGAAGATAATTTTTTTTTCAGTCCCCTTTGAAATCAACTATTTTGTTTCTTGTAAGGTTGCATAGTATGTAATTAGTTGGTGAGGGGGATATACTTCTTTGGCAAAATTGTTGTCAACAAAATTAGTTGGCAGAATGACAACTTGAAAAGTATTGGTAAATGTTTTCACAAGTGCAGGTAGAAGTCATGCTTGGAGACTTCTGGACACTGGGTTTTCATGATCTATTTTGCCAGGCCTGTGACTTCCCTATATTCTATATGAAATATGATAGTGCTTTCCATTATAAAATAACCACAACATGGGGTTTGAGCCTTCTTGTACATTCCAAACTCCATCAGAGTGATTTGAGCCTTTCTGTACTTCATAGTCTTCAGTCTCACCTGCTGTATGTCTCACACCAAGGGACCTCACACAGGTTATAGATGAGACAGGGATTCTTCTGTAGCAGCACCTCAGCTGTGGGAACTTCCTCCCAGGAGAGGTCAGATGGCTTTATCTCTACTGAGGTTTAGACATGCAGTAAAACCTGTATAGTATTGCCAGGTCCTTGATGTTTAAAATTGTCAAAGGTTCAGTCTGGTTTTATTTATTATTTATTTAAAACATTTCTATGCCGCCCCATTCGCCAAAGCCTCGGGGCAGCTCACAACATAAAATTAAAATATAATACATTCAAAATATAAAACAAATTAACAATATAAAATAAGTCGCCCTGGCCAGATAAAATAAGCAAATAATATTAACAATTAAAATGACATTTAAATGAAAAGGTCTTCGCCTGGCGCCGAAAAGCAAATAACGACGGCGCCAGGCGGACCTCTCTGGGGAGCGCATTCCATAGATTGGGCACCACCACAGAGAAAGCCCTCCTGCGAGTACCTACCCTCCTAATTTCTTTACAGAGGGTTTTGGTTCAGTCTGTATTTTTTAAATGAGCACTCTGCTTTTAAAAAAGTTTTGGTGGTTTCTTTGTGATTTTTTTTGGATATTGATGTGCATCACTTTGAGGATCATGGTGTGTAGGAAAACAATGCACTTTTAACAAAGATATGTGTGCATTTCTTAACAAAGAAATTAGTGTACATGTCGATCTCCCACCTGTGAAAGGACTTCCACATGTTATAGAGAGGAAGCAATGTGTGCTGAGGGGTGTCGTGGAGCAGTCTCTTCCATGGTAGTCAATGGAGAAACAATTAACCATAACAGCTAAAAATGGAACATGCATAGAAGCAGTCCTGGGGTTAAAAATGAATTCCATTTTTGAGAAAATGAAAATTTGTCTTTAAGTTGGATTTGTATGAGGCCAGATCACATATATTTGGCCCTTCACATTCGCAGGGGTTAGGGGTGCAGGACCCCTGTGAAAGTGGGAAAATCGCAAATATCTCCAACCCCCCAGGCCTCCCCTCATCAGTGTCTCATCTTTGCAGCAAGGGAATGGCAGAGATACTTCTGTCTCCAGATGGGCAGAGCAGGAAGAGAGGCTTTGCAGGTCTCCCTCTTTCCCCATTCACTTCCTCTCCCTATGGTGATAATTATCTTGTAATTTTTTAAAATCAATAGGCTTTATGGAAGTTCATAAGTACGGGTTGTTCGTAGCTCAGACATTTGTAACTTGGGGACTGTACCCTACATCTCGGAATCAGTGCCTTCCCTATCACAGTCATCCAGCGGTTGGCTTTTCTGTTGCTCTTGTTTTTTATTTTTTGTTTTATGTTAACATTTTAAAAATTGTGTTTGTCGTTCTGGGGCATTACTGCAAAAGATACCATATCCACATCAAAGCCAAGCAAAGTAACAGTCCAGACAACCCAAGGGATGTTCTGCAATGAGTGAGGGTGGATGCATCTTGGGGAGGGGAGGTGCTGCAGCCGGAATGCTGCTACAGGAAAGACCTTTTGTCGTTTGCTCTTCTGACCCCACCACTTTATCCATCCACAAACTGGTAGTACAGGTTATTTTGTGTGGCAGACTGGCCCAAGCAGCCTTGCTTATTTGGTCGCACAGAGGTTGAAAGACAGGGGAACTGAAAGCGCCTGTGCTCCAATGGGACACTGTATCCCTTGCCAAATTCAAATGATCTGGGGATCATTTTGTTTGCCAAAGTGGCCCAAATGGCCTCCAGTTCAAAAGAACCATTAAAGACTTGGTGAGTGATTAGCTAACATGATAATAATTTGAATTTCTGTGTATTGAATAAGAGATGAAACGCATCTGTGAACCAGAAGTCCCTATTTTAGATCTTGGTGGTAGACTACTCTCACATTCAGCACTGCTTTCATAATATGGAGATAATAATACTACCCTGTTTTATGGGGATTTTGTAAGGATTATTGAGCTAATTCAACTGGGTTGAACATTATAAAGCACTGCACAAATGCTAAGTGTTATTATTTGTGAGTCCTAAATTTAGCATTCTGCTCTTTTGGACATTGATTCACAGAATACCCATGTGAGATTCTCATTCATCTCATTGTGTAGGATGTTGCATGGTGAAAAAACAAAAAAACGTAAGTCCAGCTGACTGGATTACACTTTCTGACCAGATCCTAACAAAAGGTGCAAGTTTTTAGGGTGTATTTTCCTTTTAGGGGTGAGAATGAAATACATTCTGCACATGGTCAGAGGCACTTTCTTACACTTAATGTGTACTGAGGCTGCTCATTACTGCTTTGACTTGCTCAAGTTCACATGCCCAAGTGTCACCACTCCAATACTGGAACATCTGCACTCTGAACTGCCAGATGGACAATCACTTGCTCCCCATGAAACGGCTTGCCTATTAAGATCTGCCTCAAAAGCCCTTCAGGGTGCTTCTGTGCCTTCAGGGTTGAGTCAGGGTTGGTGGGTAGGAGACATGTGACAGGACTTCCTCTTTTGTGGCACCTTGTGTATAAAAGATTTCCTCCAGGAGGTTCACATGGCACTGACTTGGAACCTTTTTATTCATTTAACAGTAGGATCTTGGCACCCATTAGGCACAGCAAACTCTTGCAAAGGAAAAAATTGGGGCACTGCTGTGGACTTGCAGAGCTTCCCAAGGGTATACTATGTCCCATCTAATGCATCTCTGGCATACCAAGATGGTGACAATATCAGAACTCTGGTATTCCAGAAGGCTCTAGCTGTGGAAGATGGGCATCGTGATCAGAAGCATTGGTCATGAACTGCATTTTATGGTTTTAATTATCGCATGCCGTCCAGAGAGGCAATAAGTAAGTAAGTAAGTAAATAAATAAATAAATAAATCGGCATTACAGAAATGCAATAAAACAAACTGTCAGCAATTCCAGTTAATGACATTTTGTGTTCACTTTTAACATTTATACTGCACAGTTACAGTTAAAAGCTCTTCTCGCTGTGCAATTTGCGACACATATATTAGAAACATAAAATCATCTATTACGCTAAAAAAGAGATGCTCTTGCTTTCGACCTTCCTCTCCTTTTCTTATTAGGACTTTAAAACAGATTTGAATTTCTTGTCTGTACCCAGCTGCCTGTAGGAAATATCCATGACAGAAATGCTGCACTAGCATGTAATTTCCCTCTCGTGTCTTCTAATTGAACAGACTGCCCTTGCTCGGTTACAGATGGCTTTACTGTCATGCACCTCCTGCAGCCTTCATTACAGCTGTGTGTGCAGACATGCTGCTCTACAAATGCTCTTCTTTGGAGCACACGGTCTATGTTTTCAAAGGCATTGAGCACATAAGTGGGTTCCGTTGCCCTTTCTTTCTTAAGAGTTAAGTGGAAGGGTGGAGTGCAGTTCTTTAGCAAAGTCTGAGGGGGCCTAACCAGAGATAATGGGACAAAAGCCGAAGCTAATTTAAGCCTAATATCAAGAGAACTTTAGCACACTGAAATTTATAAGGGCATCAAAGTAGTTTCCTAAGAAAACTGGCAAAATCC
>NW_025336166.1:0-23180 GCF_004798865.1 Varanus komodoensis | reverse complement strand
GGATTTTGCCAGTTTTCTTAGGAAACTACTTTGATGCCCTTATAAATTTCAGTGTGCTAAAGTTCTCTTGATATTAGGCTTAAATTAGCTTCGGCTTTTGTCCCATTATCTCTGGTTAGGCCCCCTCAGACTTTGCTAAAGAACTGCACTCCACCCTTCCACTTAACTCTTAAGAAAGAAAGGGCAACGGAACCCACTTATGTGCTCAATGCCTTTGAAAACATAGACCGTGTGCTCCAAAGAAGAGCATTTGTAGAGCAGCATGTCTGCACACACAGCTGTAATGAAGGCTGCAGGAGGTGCATGACAGTAAAGCCATCTGTAACCGAGCAAGGGCAGTCTGTTCAATTAGAAGACACGAGAGGGAAATTACATGCTAGTGCAGCATTTCTGTCATGGATATTTCCTACAGGCAGCTGGGTACAGACAAGAAATTCAAATCTGTTTTAAAGTCCTAATAAGAAAAGGAGAGGAAGGTCGAAAGCAAGAGCATCTCTTTTTTAGCGTAATAGATGATTTTATGTTTCTAATATATGTGTCGCAAATTGCACAGCGAGAAGAGCTTTTAACTGTAACTGTGCAGTATAAATGTTAAAAGTGAACACAAAATGTCATTAACTGGAATTGCTGACAGTTTGTTTTATTGCATTTCTGTAATGCCGATTTATTTATTTATTTATTTACTTACTTACTTACTTATTGCCTCTCTGGACGGCATGCGATAATTAAAACCATAAAATGCAGTTCATGACCAATGCTTCTGATCACGATGCCCATCTTCCACAGCTAGAGCCTTCTGGAATACCAGAGTTCTGATATTGTCACCATCTTGGTATGCCAGAGATGCATTAGATGGGACATAGTATACCCTTGGGAAGCTCTGCAAGTCCACAGCAGTGCCCCAATTTTTTCCTTTGCAAGAGTTTGCTGTGCCTAATGGGTGCCAAGATCCTACTGTTAAATGAATAAAAAGGTTCCAAGTCAGTGCCATGTGAACCTCCTGGAGGAAATCTTTTATACACAAGGTGCCACAAAAGAGGAAGTCCTGTCACATGTCTCCTACCCACCAACCCTGACTCAACCCTGAAGGCACAGAAGCACCCTGAAGGGCTTTTGAGGCAGATCTTAATAGGCAAGCCGTTTCATGGGGAGCAAGTGATTGTCCATCTGGCAGTTCAGAGTGCAGATGTTCCAGTATTGGAGTGGTGACACTTGGGCATGTGAACTTGAGCAAGTCAAAGCAGTAATGAGCAGCCTCAGTACACATTAAGTGTAAGAAAGTGCCTCTGACCATGTGCAGAATGTATTTCATTCTCACCCCTAAAAGGAAAATACACCCTAAAAACTTGCACCTTTTGTTAGGATCTGGTCAGAAAGTGTAATCCAGTCAGCTGGACTTACGTTTTTTTGTTTTTTCACCATGCAACATCCTACACAATGAGATGAATGAGAATCTCACATGGGTATTCTGTGAATCAATGTCCAAAAGAGCAGAATGCTAAATTTAGGACTCACAAATAATAACACTTAGCATTTGTGCAGTGCTTTATAATGTTCAACCCAGTTGAATTAGCTCAATAATCCTTACAAAATCCCCATAAAACAGGGTAGTATTATTATCTCCATATTATGAAAGCAGTGCTGAATGTGAGAGTAGTCTACCACCAAGATCTAAAATAGGGACTTCTGGTTCACAGATGCGTTTCATCTCTTATTCAATACACAGAAATTCAAATTATTATCATGTTAGCTAATCACTCACCAAGTCTTTAATGGTTCTTTTGAACTGGAGGCCATTTGGGCCACTTTGGCAAACAAAATGATCCCCAGATCATTTGAATTTGGCAAGGGATACAGTGTCCCATTGGAGCACAGGCGCTTTCAGTTCCCCTGTCTTTCAACCTCTGTGCGACCAAATAAGCAAGGCTGCTTGGGCCAGTCTGCCACACAAAATAACCTGTACTACCAGTTTGTGGATGGATAAAGTGGTGGGGTCAGAAGAGCAAACGACAAAAGGTCTTTCCTGTAGCAGCATTCCGGCTGCAGCACCTCCCCTCCCCAAGATGCATCCACCCTCACTCATTGCAGAACATCCCTTGGGTTGTCTGGACTGTTACTTTGCTTGGCTTTGATGTGGATATGGTATCTTTTGCAGTAATGCCCCAGAACGACAAACACAATTTTTAAAATGTTAACATAAAACAAAAAATAAAAAACAAGAGCAACAGAAAAGCCAACCGCTGGATGACTGTGATAGGGAAGGCACTGATTCCGAGATGTAGGGTACAGTCCCCAAGTTACAAATGTCTGAGCTACGAACAACCCGTACTTATGAACTTCCATAAAGCCTATTGATTTTAAAAAATTACAAGATAATTATCACCATAGGGAGAGGAAGTGAATGGGGAAAGAGGGAGACCTGCAAAGCCTCTCTTCCTGCTCTGCCCATCTGGAGACAGAAGTATCTCTGCCATTCCCTTGCTGCAAAGATGAGACACTGATGAGGGGAGGCCTGGGGGGTTGGAGATATTTGCGATTTTCCCACTTTCACAGGGGTCCTGCACCCCTAACCCCTGCGAATGTGAAGGGCCAAATATATGTGATCTGGCCTCATACAAATCCAACTTAAAGACAAATTTTCATTTTCTCAAAAATGGAATTCATTTTTAACCCCAGGACTGCTTCTATGCATGTTCCATTTTTAGCTGTTATGGTTAATTGTTTCTCCATTGACTACCATGGAAGAGACTGCTCCACGACACCCCTCAGCACACATTGCTTCCTCTCTATAACATGTGGAAGTCCTTTCACAGGTGGGAGATCGACATGTACACTAATTTCTTTGTTAAGAAATGCACACATATCTTTGTTAAAAGTGCATTGTTTTCCTACACACCATGATCCTCAAAGTGATGCACATCAATATCCAAAAAAAATCACAAAGAAACCACCAAAACTTTTTTAAAAGCAGAGTGCTCATTTAAAAAATACAGACTGAACCAAAACCCTCTGTAAAGAAATTAGGAGGGTAGGTACTCGCAGGAGGGCTTTCTCTGTGGTGGTGCCCAATCTATGGAATGCGCTCCCCAGAGAGGTCCGCCTGGCGCCGTCGTTATTTGCTTTTCGGCGCCAGGCGAAGACCTTTTCATTTAAATGTCATTTTAATTGTTAATATTATTTGCTTATTTTATCTGGCCAGGGCGACTTATTTTATATTGTTAATTTGTTTTATATTTTGAATGTATTATATTTTAATTTTATGTTGTGAGCTGCCCCGAGGCTTTGGCGAATGGGGCGGCATAGAAATGTTTTAAATAAATAATAAATAAAACCAGACTGAACCTTTGACAATTTTAAACATCAAGGACCTGGCAATACTATACAGGTTTTACTGCATGTCTAAACCTCAGTAGAGATAAAGCCATCTGACCTCTCCTGGGAGGAAGTTCCCACAGCTGAGGTGCTGCTACAGAAGAATCCCTGTCTCATCTATAACCTGTGTGAGGTCCCTTGGTGTGAGACATACAGCAGGTGAGACTGAAGACTATGAAGTACAGAAAGGCTCAAATCACTCTGATGGAGTTTGGAATGTACAAGAAGGCTCAAACCCCATGTTGTGGTTATTTTATAATGGAAAGCACTATCATATTTCATATAGAATATAGGGAAGTCACAGGCCTGGCAAAATAGATCATGAAAACCCAGTGTCCAGAAGTCTCCAAGCATGACTTCTACCTGCACTTGTGAAAACATTTACCAATACTTTTCAAGTTGTCATTCTGCCAACTAATTTTGTTGACAACAATTTTGCCAAAGAAGTATATCCCCCTCACCAACTAATTACATACTATGCAACCTTACAAGAAACAAAATAGTTGATTTCAAAGGGGACTGAAAAAAAAATTATCTTCTTTCCTCTAGGTTTCACTCTTCTGAAGGTTTCTCACCTTGACACTGCCCTTGCTAGAAAAAAGTTGTAACTTTTATTGGATGGCTTACTGAGGTCTGCAGTGCAGCTATAACTCATAAAAGTCACCAGCCACAGCAAAGCATCAAGATGACTGTATATTTATGGGTAGCTCTGATGACAAAATAAACTATAAGAGCAAACCATGAAGAGCTGGTGCATATCATCAAGAACCAAAGTATAGCAAGACCACCTTTACTCTCATAGTACGAACCATGGCATGCATTGAACCATTTTGTTTCTTAAGAATTGTCCTGGGCTTGCAATTCCTTGCAGAAGATTCAAGCACATTAAGATGTGAGCAAAGCTGACTTCTAATCTGTCAAGACCTCACCATGGGTAAACACTGAGTTGCTCACCTGACAAATAACCTACAGTGTCCAGATTTTCACATGGCACAACAGCCTAGACTCAGACAAACTTGAGGTTGCTTATGCAAAGCAGCAGCAGCTTGCATGCAGCACAAGAAATCAGAAGCTAAATCACTCACCATTTGCTACTGTCATGTGAGAACAGGGTAATTGAGACTTACTTCTGAATGTGGATAGAATTGTGCTGTATCACAACCCTCTGTACAGGCTTTTGTTCAAAATTACAACATAAAATGCATTATTCCTGTCCAGAGTACCTTTATACCATATGGAGGCCAACATTTAGAAAGTATTTTATGGCCTTTCCAGTTAATATAGATTTCACACTATAATGTTCAGTTTTATTCATTTGTTGATCCAGATGCATTTTCTCAAGGCAGCACTCCTCTTTTGTGTTTTTATTTTTCAAACAGAAATACATTGTGTTTTTGTCACAAAGAAAATGCAATTCTTCTTCCCAGAGAGCACATTAATTCAAATAGCAAGTGCTATTATATGGTTCCTGAAGTCGTACAGGTACTTATTGTGTAGTGCCTGTGTGACATCACTAATGATGAGTGACAATATCATTTACATTTAAAAAAAAATCTTTAGAGGCTGATCACTCCCGACGTACCTCTCAAATAAATGTATGATAACATATCCCATGTATTCCTCCTCAGAAAATGGAAAGGAAAAAACCCACCAGCAATTCTACAGCTCATGTAGCAGTAGTGTTTTGCTTTTTCATCTCTCTCATTCTTTCTCTCTCTCTCTTTCTGACGTGCGTGCACACACACACACACACTTCATTCTTCTCCACAACTGGAGTGCAAAACGCCATTCATTCTTTGAAAATCAACACAGGCAGAGCACTTCCCCAGCAGCAAAACAATTCTATTTACTTTAAGTCTAGGTGGGAAATAGTAAGGAACTGAACAAAATATACTATTAATAATAATCACAGAGTTAATCTGGAAACGTATAATATAGCAAAGGTGCAATCTCAGATATAGTCTGAGGGGCCACAGGATCATCTTCCCCCCATAAGGGGAGTTGATGAAACAGTCCCTTGGAGTTGGTGAGGAAAAAACTGTGCTAGCTGGCTTCCAAGCTCGGAAAAATCAACCCTGGGAGGAGAAGGGGGGATGCTCTGGTGGGAGATCAGAGAGGCCAGAATATGAGTTCTGAGCCTCTACCTGCCTACTTCTGTCCCACTCCAAAGCACCATCACTAAACTGGCAAAATAGCTCATTATTTAGTAAAATAATGCAACTATCAGAGGTTGGCAACTGAAGATCACCTTGAGTATACCTGGCTTTGGCTGGCAGGCACTGAGCATACCGATGCCTCAGAGTTTGGAGACATCTGCCTCACAAGGGTGTAGCCCATAGAATATACCCAATTTTGCTGAAGTTAAGCAGGTCTGAGTTGGATCAATAAATGGCTGCGGAATCAGACAGAATCATCATATAAGCCACCTCTTATAGAAGCCTGGCAAGCATTCAATGAGTGTGGTTTTATAAATTAGCTTAACACCATCCTTTAAGATGCATTTAAGAACTGTTTGTTGAGAACCAAATTATTGAAGGAACATTCATTTTAAATATGTTTGTCAGGCCAAACTGCTGTACCACAAAACCAAATTCCACCATTGATTTGTCTAAGCCATATAGCCTCATGAACTTAATTTGTTAATTTCAATAAGTTAATGTACATCCTTAGTAATGCTGACAACTAATTGATACAGCAGGTCTCATTTTAAGCATACCTGAAGCTGAAACCTGATCAGTTCTGGGAAAATCTCCACCATTTCTTCCTCCCACTGGCCTGTGTTCACTAGCTGTGGCTGAAACGCTCTGCCCCAGAATTGTTACTCCCAGACCTCCTCCTCTCTGATATAAGGATTCTGGTGGCCATTTCTAATTCAGACTATGCAGTAACTATGGTGGTGGGATGAGGGTGAGTGCTCTGCCTGCTACTAGTCATCCCTTGAAAGAGCCAGCTGAAGTTTTCCTCAGGAGCTAAGAAGGGAAAGAATGGCTGTGCTTTTGTTCCATTTTATTCATTTTCTGCCCCGACAGCAGGAACCATCAGGCAGCAATTTGCCAAGGTTGTGTGGGAAGACCCAATGTTGTTGGCTGCTAGATTTCCAAGGAACAAACACACAATAGAGGCCCCTTTTATCAGTCACCAAGATCACAAAATGTGGGTGCTGCTAAATGTGGAAATGAAGCAACACCTTCCACAGAAGTCCCTTAAAACCACATCAGAACTACTTCACATAAGAGGACGCTATTCTATGACAAGTATGTTGCCAGTTTCAAGCCAAAAGAGCAGGGAGGCCCATACTAAAATAATAATAGTTCTAAGTCACAAAAATATGGCTTATTAATTCAATTATTTTGTTAAGTTAATCCCTAGCTACACACTGGAAAAGCAGTCTTAAGGTGACTTGAACACACACAAACTTTCTCATATGAGCTACATTATTCCAAGAGAGCTCTGTTTACATGAGCATACAACAGAGCAGTCGTCTACTAAACCACAGACTCTTCAGCAACTGTTGGAAATACAGAACCATACGGATCTCTCATAAGAAAAATCAGTAACAGAAAAACAGACTTGGTTCTCCATTATTTTTTCCTTTATGATGTTTAAACCACTAGATTGCTCTTAGCTATACACAGCAAGGCAAGATTAAACCAATACTTCTGGTAAGCAGACTTTATAACAAATGGAAAATGAATGAAGACTCATCTGTGGTGAAGATGTGATCTGGCATTCAGTCAAGGAAGTTACACAATACGAACATGTTTATACAATAAAAATATCAGTCAAAAGCAGAGGAACTAGACTAATGTTTATCCTCAAAAAGGTAGTAATGCATGAGATATTTAAATATGAAAATTTTCCAGTACCGATCAGAGTCATATGCTAACATTGATGGCATTATTAGATGGTTTCTTTGTTTCATCAATGATGATGGCATTATTAGATGGGTTTTTTTACTTTCATCAAGCTAATACATATACTGTGTTACTTCATTAAAAATGATACAGCACTGTTTATTTTTAGGCCTCATTAGTATGAAAGAGTACATATGCGGCCTAACGAAAAAAAAAAACAAACCCAAAGAAAACACCCCCTTTTGTGCAATTCCTTGACATGGCTGCACAATTAAAATTCCCAAAACAGAACTTTAAAAAACCCAATTTCCAACACAACATCCTTGGAAGGATGCCAAGTACGTTTTGTGGTAGTTCTTTCATGTGTTGTTAATTCAGCATCAACATTCACTATAATTTTTATGCAATGATAGTTACCTTTGCATGGTGGTTCTGGCTTATTTATTATATTTATAATGGTTTCGGCCCTGGCCCAGTTAAGCTCAGGAGAGACCTCTGTGGAAGAAGAAGATTGGAATTCCGCAGCAGGCTCCATCCCACAGAAGATAAGGGGCAGTCTGTGGAATCTCATCACAGGGATGCCTCATATGGAATCCTGAAGGCCCCCTTTGACACCAGCCTGATCTCTGCCTTGTTTCCCAGCTGATGTACCCACTTAGTTACCAGCAGACTCCTTAGCCCAGGACTTACTCATGAACCAGGGTCTACTGAAGATTTTAGGCTTGTTATGAATCAGTCATAACACTCCTGGTCAAACAAACCAGCAGTTAGCCACCATCTTTCCTATTTTCCATTTCCATGTGACTTAACTCCATACATTTTTGTGGTGGTTTTGTTGGTTAAACCACCCATGGACATAACTCAAACCACATTCTCCCAGTCTGGATATTTTAATAGGAAACGTCCTCAGGAAGTATTGAATTAAGGAGCATGAGAGAAGGGGAGAAGGGTGGGGGGACAAAAGCATGCTGGTCATTCAGTGATTTCCCTCATTCTTTCTTCTATTGTCAAAGCATACTGTTCTACAGCTTATTAAAAAGAAAAAATAACTGCATTGTGACTATTCCTCATAGCTTGGCTATCTCCTGATAGTTACAGAATGGATGTTGAGCCGTGGAGGACTTGAAGATATACTGAATGTATCACAACATAATCAACATATCTTATAAACACATGTGTACTCAAAATGTAGTCTGTAAGCATTGATTGTTTACATGTAGTCTGTAAACAGAAATTTGGAAAGCATGTAATGAAAATCTTTCATCTGAAATCATTATCAAACCAATGACTGTGAAAACTTTAAGAAAATAGCTATACAAATATGTGAAGTGCTCTGAACCATGCAGTCTTTCAGAATGTCAGGGTTATTTCCAGCCTTTAATGAAGCTGCACATTTAGATATACAGGAAAAATAGGAGGTGAAGTTAATCTTGGCCACCCCAGCCAACCACGAAAATCCTAAAATGCTATAGTTCAGCCTATAACATGGATTATGAATTCACAAAACATATCTATTAATTTTCCACATGTATTGTTAAAAAAAAAACTAAGCAGTTCCAAAGTGAATATGGGGAACTTGGGGTGGATGTTGGGAACATCAGTTGTGAAAGTGGACACAAAGAGGTAAAGCAACTGACTCCTAGCCAAGATTTACTGACACTTAAAATGTAAGGGAAGCCTCTGGATTCCCTTCCAATTACACCACACTTGTGCAGCTCCTCTGGAAGCAAGGAAACGGGTAACTGCCTTCAGAATCTAAGAAATGGCAAGGGCTGAAAGGAGAGCTTCTAGGCAGTTTCTAGGAACAGAATGAAATCAACTCATGCTCCCATGTCTAGTTAATTTAGAAGTCTGCACTGCAGAACAGTTGCCCATAGAACCAATCAGAAAGAGAACCTTTCTGTTCTGTTCTAGAACGCACTAGAGCGTTCTAGAACTAGAACGCTCTAGTGCAAGATGTGAATGTTTCTGAATTGTTTGGAAATAGTGACCACAGTATTATCCAATTTAATTGTCGAGGAAGTCCAACACAATCACATTTGACTTTGACAGAAGAAGCTTCTCAAAAATGAGACAACAAGAGGAAATTGATGGGGAACATCAAGACAATCATATCTCACTGGAACGATTGGGAAAAGTACAATAATAAATGCTGGGCTAGAGTGTGTATCACAGGTCAGAGAATAAATACATAGTCAAGCTGAGGAAGTCACCAGCATGGTTACCAAAGAAGGCTTCCTTCAGAAAATGGAAGTTTTGCCTAAACTGGAGGGTGGGGAAGAGGACACAAATATGCACAAAAGAAATGCAAGAAAAAAATAAGGAATGTAAAAAAGCTTTTGAAGAAGATACCATTAGTAACTTTAAGACTAGTAATAAAATCTGCAATGTGGCCTAAAGATTTTCTTTATTTCATTCACACTATAAAGCACCACAAAGAGGAAAGAATAGTGCAAGCGAGTTCATTTCTTTATGTTATGGGGAAAGAAGTCATCAAACAACTATCAAAGGCACCCTGAGGTGAACCTCACAAAATCCATGGACATCCTAATAGTCACACATCCCAAACGTGGGCAGGCTTCCTGTCTCCTAAAACACCCCACAGCTTCATTGTAAAAGTGCCCCCTATATTCTGAAAGCAAATCTTCATGAAGGGCTTTTCTACAAGGGTACCTAATTTCATTTTCACTGGAGCACTGAGGTCCGCCCTCTACATAAAGCTCTTCCTTTCCTGCATTTCCATTATATAACCTCTAGGTGGAGTGGAGCTATAGCAGAATAGCGCAAATATTCAAGGAGAAGCATTCTATTTTCCCTGCTCTAATATAACATCCAGTTTTCCCAGTTCTAAAACAGACCAAAACAAAACAATAAAGAGCACTGAAAAAAACAGAAGCAAGAATGATGGGTCACAAAGTTGTTTAAATAACCCATAAACAGCCATAAGGAATCACACGTACACAATAAAAGCCTCGTGTAGAAAAGCTATAAAGGTCAGTAGAGTTAAGAGTAATAATCAGGGCTTTGTTTTCTATTTTCAGCTGTGGGGAACTTCTTTGGTGTCTTGGCTTTGTTTTAGTCTCTGACTACTGAAATACCCTCAAATGAGAAAGGGGGAGAAAGCAAAAAACAACTTCAAAGAACGTGAAATAGAAAGGAACAAAAACAAAAGGGAAAAAAGGTCAGAAACTAAAAAGAAAATGGTAATGAGTACACAAGGAGAAAAAGACAAATCAAAGCACACGTCTATTCTAATGGGCACTCGGCCAGTCTTATTGTATTGAGTACAAGCCAAGATGTAGCTGGCTGCTGTGAGTGGTAAAAATCGTACACAAATGAAATGAAGACAAAGCAGAAGTGTCTTGTGACTAAGAATCTTAAGAGTGTTCAGTTTAATGTTATTCTTAAACTCTGAGGTATCCTTCTGAGAACTTCTCAACCTGAACATTGACTTACTATGATTGCAATTTGAAAAACTAGACCTGTGCATTCAACTCTCTTGCATCTGTAACATATTCCTAATAAATGCCACATCCAAATAACCCATCCTACTGATTAACTGCTTCTGACAGTGGAATGGAGGGGCAGCTACCCCTTGCCCCTGCAACTTTCAATATGCCTTCAAAGATCTCCACCAGTGGGATGGAGGATTCCCTAGAGCAGATTGGGAGAGGAAATGCGTAGCTGCGGGGCAGAGGAGAGGGTGTCCCACTGTGGTGCTGTTGAATTTCATCCCTGAAGGGGAAAAATGTCTGACAGGGAGCATCCAACCAAAAAGTTGCTCATTGTTAATACAAGGTAACAGGTTTCTTTTTTTTTTTATCTGTGTGGGGGCTATGTTGGTGTTTGACTCCCAGCCTTCATACTTTCACATGCTGAATACCATTGCTCAGATCTAACCTCATTTGACTACAGCAGTTCCTCTAAACTTCCATCAAAAAGTCCAACCAATAGACATTTAAATATGTGCAATGATTCAGTTCCTCTTCATATCTGAGATATGTGGTAACTGGGATTACAAAACCAAACAAGTCAAGAGAGGGCTCAGGCAATGACAGGAAGACTGAGAATAACATGCAGAGAAAAAGCAAGTAAGGCTCTAAGGGTTGCCCATTGGCAGAATACTAGATTGTCCATTCAAAACAACACAGGGATTATTTCCCCAAGCACCCTCACATACCCCTGAAGTACTTACAAGAAAAATCACAACTGTTTAAGTCTCTTTAGATCCAAGGCCATACCAACTGTAGCTTTAAAAAATTGAATTGATGGCATCATAGCTTTGTATGCAGAAGCTTCCTGGTTCAGTCCCTGCATTTCCAGCCATCAGGTATCCACCAATACCACTGCAGCAGACCGGGAAACAATCTGTACTAGTAGAAAGTAGTGTCCTATGGTCCTGTCTGTGCACTGAGGTTGTGTTCAGGAAGTCGTGTAAGTATGCTAGTGCAGTTAACCACTATTAACTGTTCTCAGAAGTGAACAAGTGAAAAAGCCTTCATAAATGAATATCTGTGTATTCTGCAATGCATATTTGTATGCATTGTGGGGGAACAACAAGTGCACTTTAACAGGACAAATCCTTGTGCTATAGCAAATACATGTGGGGAAAAAACCCTTAAAATAAAGTGTGTATATCGGCCTATTGCCCTAATGATTTGCACCAAACAAGTAAAATTACATAGATGGAATCAAGTACTTCAACCATATAGTTAATTCAACATTTCTACCTGTAGACATTTCTATTTTCCCATCTTTATATTCATCTCATCTCTTAAAGATGGTTAAACATGTCTTACCATATTTGAAACCATGCAACTACTTCATGAAATAAACAATACATAAAACCATTTAGGAACAAAACATTTAAAATGCACCACTAAAACTCCAAAGCAAATCCTGTTTCAAGAAATACCTCTACACTCTTGAGTTTATTTGAGAAGATAGGATCACATGGGATATATGTGAAGTGTAGGCCAGCAAACCATGCTATGGTTTCATATCATATGGCAATACTGTAAACACGGCAAGATGGGGGTATGGGGAAAGTATTCATTTCTGTATGAAAAAACAAGGACTTAACATGAATGAGGATATGGTCACTTTATCGCAGATCAAATGAAAAACTGCCAAAATTGAAAGATTCTGCTGAAGCTCCTACTCTATTCCATCTCCATAAAGATACTATCAGTGTGTGAAGCATGTCACGCTATGACACTACACCCTGGCAACTTTGAATCAGCCACCTGAAGAAATGCTAGCATCTGCAAACGTGTCAGCTGAGTAGCATCATTTTCTTCAGTTTTGTAAAATCCCATCTCAACCATCTCTTGGAAGAAAATGCTTCAAAAGTTGGAGTATTTTTTGCAAGTTCATTTTGCTGACCTTTGCACAACGCTTCTCCCCAATTCATCTACAGGAAAATGAGCCCCTATGGATAGTAACATTGAAAAGGAAGAGCTCTGTGTATCATCAAAGCTCCGTCAGCATTTCGTTGGACACAGGCAAGCCACTGAACCTTGCCACATAACAGCCGCGGAAGGGTACGGTGGATGATGTCAGCAGTGGCAACATGGTCTGCACTGCGACTAGGGAATTTGATCAGGATGCCTAGTGGGGGGTGGGGGAAGGATTTCACCCAAGTTACCTGCAAAGGCCAAATGTTTTTTTGCATCATTGCATCCATATTTCACTGATTCAAACATTCTACAGACAGGCTATACATGTTTCCATTCAGCACGAAGATCTCCAATAAGCACATTCCACAGATGCTGAATTAAAGAAAATTCAATCTCTCTATGGAGTCTTGACAAATACTCATATATAAGGTCAGTACCTCCTAAGACTGCTGCCAAAACACTAACCATGCACCAAGGAAAAGAACAGAAACCAACTAATGCTACTGCAAAGGATGTGCCATTTGACAGCCATTATATAAAGTAATTACTCCCACTGTAATATTACATTATTATTCAGAAAATTAACAGAGGCGAGCTACAGGTAAACAAGCAATTTCTGCCTCATTCCTATGTTTCCTTCTGATATTGAACCAGGATTGAAAAAAACCCAAAACTGTTCTTAAGCTGGTAAACGGTTAACTTCCTGCAAATGCTTACTCCAAGAACTTTCCAGTATGACAGAAACTGCCTATATCAAATACACACATATGAATGCATGGACATATGGGGTGGCCAAGTATCTTAGTTCTGCATTTGAATGAGTGCCAGAGGCAGTTCTCCATTTAAAGCCATTCTCTGTTTGAATGACTGTCCAATTCCAGTTTAAAGAACAGAACCATAAGAACTGCTGCATATCAACAGCAGACTGAACAGGTAGCCTCAAAGACCACCTGATCACAGTCTTCTGCACTAGAGTGGAATGGATTGCATTTCTGTAAAAGTACTAGCAATTATTTTAAAATTTACATCAACGCACAAACACACATTCACATACGCAGATTTTGTGCACACCACTGCCCTTTTTGGAGTGGTTTCCTCTCTCTGATGATTATAAAGTGACCACTCTATCAGCACACCAGGTTTTCCTTTACATCCCTTTCGAAAGGTAAGTAGAGAATTCAGAACTGTCTTTTCTTTTCTCCATCTTGGGAACAAGAGAACAGGAATGCCATGCTGTTAATTGCTTGAGTAAAAACTGTAATTCAGGCACAAACACTGTGAAATTTTATGGGCATTTTGAGTTTAATTGAAAGGCAAAGAGTTCACTGTATTACTAGCTGAGACTTGCAAACATTCATCTTCTTCTTTGGAGAAAAATGATTTCTCTCTCTTTTGCTTTATAGAAAGAATAATACAATCCATGGGGCTAAATCCAGTGCCATACTACTGGATAGGTGCTAGTACAACCGGACTCTGCCCACTCTGCTGGAAAGTCCACCCCAGAGGGTTTCTCAGCCATTTTAAAGGAAATTTTGAAGGCAAGGGTTGGTTGGCTTCAGGAAAGAGGAAGGTTTGCCTCTTTCTGTGCCCTTACAATGATGAAAGGAGTTTCACAAGCAGAATGATGCCACTGGATCCTGATATTTCTCGAAAATAGGTATTCCAACTGCAAAATTTGGGAAGGAAATACAGGACTTAAAGTCTGAGTGTGCCATAATTTAGAGTTTAGGGGTTTCATTCACACTTATATTATCCCACATATCAACATGCGACTAATGTCTACAGTCACTTTGTAGTGGGAACCAAGAGAATAGTGTGGTGAGCCAGTGTGAGGTAGTGGTTAAGAGCATGGGACTGGGACTCAAACAATCCGGGTTCTAGTCCCTGCTCAGCCATGGAGCCAACTGGGTGACTTTGGGCCAGTCACAGACTCTCAGCCCAACCTGCCTCAAAGGGTTGTTGTTGTGGGGATAAGATGGAGGAGGAGATGTACGCGGCCTTGAGCCCTTTGTAGGAACAAGGTAGGATATAAATCGAAAAATAAATAAATAAATACGCAGATCACCTGGCTGGCAACATCAGTGCACAATGACAAGACTCTGTATGGTGTTGTGGGGGGAGGACTGAGAGCAGGAGAAAGCCTGAGAGAAGGGCAAGGTGAGAGAGGCAAGTAAATTCCCCATTATAATTCTTCTCTCTCCCACTGTCATTTAAGATAAATAATTCACACCATATTTTATTATATTCTTAGTTCATAACTATTCCTAACTAATAGGAAACTAGGTGCTGAGTTATGACATAAATCATTTTGTGGTTTTGAATGAGATGACAAATGGAGGTAGCAAAACTACTGCCTTGGCAATATTTTTCCCGTTTGTTTCATTGCCTGTTTTTTACAGTTCATGAGAAAGACATCTGTCCTTGGAGGGAAGACAGGAATGATGACAGCTCTGTACCTTGTAGATCCAGTTAGTAGCTCACTGAAGGGAAATTAAAATCAGCTCCACAGCATGATGCAGTCTGAAACATGTAGTGCCATCTTTCCTTTGCTCCCATCCCTTACCTTCCTTTTCCCTCTCCACTGTGCAGGAGCTCACATCTTCCAAATGGAACCACATCCTTTCCAGTGAGTTACTCCTTTCTTTTCTAGCTATGAGACCTGACGCTCTAAGGAGGCATATACATACACCCACCCCCAGGGTGCAGGGTTGAGACACAGAGACAACAGCAAAGGTAGACATGGCTGGAGACCTGGAGCGCATCCATGCTCAGGAGGGGCCCGCTGACCACTGTCACCTTGAATTGTTCTTCCTGTTTCCCAGTGCAACAGGCTTGTTCACCTGCTTCTTGCTTTGGCCCAGGCAGTGGTGGTGGTAATGAGGAGGAGGGATAAATTACACTGGCTACCTGCTCACTGACTTACTTCCTGTCATGCAAGGATTTATTTATTTGTATCTCACCTTGTTTTACTTCCAAGGAACTCAAGATGGCTTACACAATTCTCTTCCTTCTCTCAATCGTATCCTCACAACAGTGGGCTGTGAAGGAGGTTGGGATGAGCACCTGTGACTGGCTCAAAGTCACCCAGTGAGAAGACTAGAAGCCAGACTGCCTAAGTCCTGGTCCTGTGGTCTTAACCACTACACTGCATTGACTGCATATAATCATTACAGCAATTATAATTATAGCAATGATGAAAAAGAGGATGAGGAACAGTAGCAGATAGTAAGTGGTGGTGACAAGGGAGACTACAGAAAAGGGGTCTCTCAAAAATGCTGTCCAGTGCTGTTCTTCTCCAATACACATAGCAGTGGCTTGAACTAAAGCTTTATACAGTGTAATTATTTGCGATCCCAAGAGGACTTTGGGCTTGTATTGCTCAACCAACAGTTCAGGTGTCAGATCTCAAGTTCAAGTAGGGAGGTGTCAAAAACTCCTCTGAGCTTTCCCAAACCCTAAAATAGTTCTTTTGTTCTAAGCTATTGTGGCATCTTCTGTCTAGGATACTGTACACATTGTATACAATAATGTGTCACTAAGACTGTCATCCTTCCTACTCCTGAAACTGAGCCTTGCTAAACTCAAAAGGACTTACTTCTGAGCAAAGACAGTACTATAGTACAGAAAATATTGCCTCACACTCACCCTAATCCTAAGAGCCACAAGCTAAGAAATATGCATATTCTAATATATATTTTCTGTAAAATTTGTATGCCTCTCTTAAAAGGACTCTGTCCCTCAAGGACATCCCTATTTTAAAAAAGGATGTATGAATAATCTTGAGTAAGGTAGTCTATTATATCTCCCTCCCCAAAAATCCCAGTATTATCAAGCCAAACAAGAAAGAAAAACAGACTGCATTATACATATATTTTCCAAAGTAATATGAAGGGTTGCAGTCTTACTAGTTCAAATTCATGAGTTCAAACTCATTTCTTTGCATTTTAATCAATGAACACTAAAAATATTTTGACAAAACTAATTCCTATCCTGTGGGATTGTTTGATTCTCCTCGCTGATTCTTATGTTATTTTCTCCCTCTTCTCCCCGAGTAGCGAACAAGTCATCACATATGTAGTCCATTTTAAGTTTTTTATGACAGTTTCTCTATAGAGTAGCTGAGAGTTCTTTCTTCCAATACACACCCAGAAGCTCATCTCACTTCAAATGCAAGTACACACTCATACTTAAACACATTTACAGGACAGTACGAGTCTTAAGTCGTAAGTCTTAGTGATTACACTGGAGCGTACATCCAAATATCTGTGTTCAGGATTGCAGCTGATGTATTTTTAGAAAAGCAGCAGAAAATATTTCACTTTTAAATATTAGCTGAACAGGGTTTCTATGTCAGAGCTATCAACATTCCCCCTTCTATATTTGGGTAGACTTAATAATAGCTAAAAAATCATTTCATTAGAAAAGTGTCTAATGACACGTGTTTTATTCCCCTTCTTATATGCATAAAATATGCATATTAACAGTACAGAAATGCTGATTTTGAATATATTTTTTAAACATTGTTTTTTCCCCCTTAAGAGGCATGTATTTATAAATTAAATTCTTTCACTGTTCCTATTGGTGTACATTACAGTATCCTTTCAACCTAGGTGATAAATGGTGAATTATCGCAAACATTTAAAATACATGTGGCTGCTTCTATTGCTAAAAGCAGAAATCAATGTAATGAGCAAAATATTGTACATTATAAATAAATTATGGGTATTTGTCTACACTGCAATAAGAACTGGATGTGTTAAAAATAGTAGTGCATGAAGCATTCTTACACAGGAAAAAAAAGATTGCATCCACATGTGTCTGTCCAACAGGAGGGCAGTCTCCCATGAAAAACCAGATTCTTCTATATATTCACCCCCACTGCAGACCCCATTCTCCTTAAAATCTGCTCTGAAGGATTGGGGACTACTCTCAAGATTCATGGGGGGAATGTAGAGGAAGGAGAGAAAAAGTCCTGTTGCAAAAACAGAAGCTGTTTGCTTAACTGATTGCAATCCTAGATAGCCATTCAGCAAAAAATGCTAGAATAGGTCAATTTGAATGAAAGTTTAAAAAAGAAAAGGATATTTATTCAAACGAACAGGAAGTAATTCAAAATAAATTTGATGAAAAGAATCACTATTCATTCAGAAGCAAAAGAAGAAACCCATGATCCCAATTCCCACTTACCAAAAGGTCCATAACCACATTTAGAGATCGTTGTTGTTTTTGAATGGACAAAACAATCCTATTCTGTAACTGGTGCGGGGGGGGGGGGGGGGGGAGAGACACACAACAACTATGCAAGCAGAACAGTCACGATATCCTATTTGACAGCTTGCCCCAACCTGGTGCCCCAACCACGCTGTCCAGGAAATTGTATTCTACTGGGTCTGGAGGGCATCAGGTAGGAAAGGTGCTCAGGGTAGGAGAGAAAAGGAAAAATATTCCACCAGAAAATACAGAAACTGTGTTAAAATAACAGCTACAGCCCCAGCTTTCCCTAAAATACCTCCAGTGGTGAGCAATCAGGGACCGTGCCAGTGACAACAGCCCCAGGCTGCCCATGCCTGAAAGAAGCCAATCAATCCCTGACAGGGACACACCCCAGCACATACGCCTGCATGCACATCACTTGGACACTGGCAGCACGACTCCCCCAGTCTGCCAGTCCGCACCAGAGTTTAGCCAGTTCCTAAGGTGGCCGACCAGGCAAGGCTCTGAATCACTTTGTACCCACTGGAAGCACTGTTTTTGAGCACAATATACAACAAGGAGAACACAAACACGAAACGCAGTGCCACGCTGCTGCCTGGACAGGGCTCCGGGAGAGGATGCCACAGTCTTCCTGGAACATGAATTCATGACCGACCAACGTAGGAAAAGACCTTTTGCCAAGCAACCCAAGAGAGAGGACCCAGCACAGGTAGCCAGAGACAACAAAAGCCTCCAGGAACTCCCTGGATGCCTAGCAAAAAGAAAGAAGTCAAGTCAGAGGTTGAAAAGAAAAACAGGACTTGAACCCATACAGCAGACCCTATGGAGCAGTTCCCTCATCATTCAGCCATAGCAGCAGACAGGCATCTGGTGCATGCCGAGCAACATTTCATCTGCTCCCCAGTACTGAGTCAGGAGCATGGGGACTGCAAGAGCAGCGCATGCTTTACATGCTGGAGTTCCCAGTTGACTTCTGTGATGCACTTGAAGAAAATGGACCCCTAGTCCCCAAGTGCCCCACTGTCAGGGACATTCAGTCCAATCAGGAAAAGTGCTGTGAGAGTGGACAGCCTGGCTCCTGCATTGGCTGCCTAGACCCCATTCACCCCAGCAAATCACATAAGCAAGTTCTCCTCTTTTATCAGGAAAGCAAGTTCTGCTGGAGAACAATTCCACTAGGCCAAGGGTCTCAAAGTCAGCTTACCTGGGGGCCACTGGAAGTAGAGTCTGGGTGAGGCTGGGCTGCATCAAGTATTCCACCACCACGGTGGTGGTGGGCCGCTCATCCCGCGGCCGGCCCGGGCACCGCCGGTGCTTTGAAGGCCGCAGGGCCCCTCCCCCGTGCCCCCCCCCATCCCGGCAAGTGGCCCGCGGCCTGCGAGTTTGAGACCCCTGCACTAGGCTGTTTGCCTCTACCACCTCTCCTCCTCCTCCTTCCCAACTGATGTCCTCACACACCTTTCTAGCAGCACCCATCCTACCTGTGTACCTAAGAAGCCTTCTTTTCACAGCACAGGATCACTGCTCCTGAAGCCATCAATTTCCTGCCCCCTCCCCTGCCACTAGAGTCTCATCCTGAGGCCAGCTGAAACCAGATCAGAGAAGGCTGCAGCAAGCAGATCCCAACCTACCGCTCCCGAGAAAACACCACATGGGACAATATCATAGCCTGTATTGTATTTCAGATGGAATCCAGTGGATCCTAAACAAGAGACAGGTTATAGTGGTTCTCCAGAAAGGAAGGTAGGGGGTGCAGTGTCCCTGATGGCACCAGCTCCATTTTGGGAACCTTTCCTGTTCCCTGTTGTCATGCAGCTTACAAGCCTGCTTGGAACAGGTAGGCTGGCAAGCCCACAAAGGAATAGTCATAAGCATCCTGGTCACTGCCACTAGTCATGGTAGGCCTCCTTTATTGCCTGTGGGGAAGAGGCTGGCTGTGAAGAGCAAAGAAAGAGGCAAAGTGATGAGTGACAGCTGGCAGCTGAATACATGATACTGCGGTTGCATAGCAGCGATTTATAAGGGAGGGATGCTCAGTCAGTGCTCATGACTCAGCCTCCATCTCATGGACAAAGCAGTGACTCTGATTAAGCATCCTCATTGTGTAGTGAAACACTGAGTTCTGGGAACCCCATGCTGCTTCACACATCAGAGCTGCAGACCCATAAGGAGAAAGTGCTCGTGGGTGATGACTGGCTTGAGTGCCTGCCTTTGCCAAGAGAGAGCTTCCCTGCCTGTGGTAAGGGGTGAATGCTTCCCTTTGAATGGGAGACACTCCACCCTGCTCCTGCAGGGGAGGCTATTGCTGTTATAGCAATACAGCTCAGACAAGTACAGTATTCAAAGGGCAGGAGATGTGGGAGAGAGTTGGAACTGCTATACGTAATCAAATGTGTTCTCTTTCCCTTGCTTACCCTTGTGAGGTGCCTTGTCCTGGCAGCTGCAATAGACAGAACTAGAAGTGAGTTAATGTTTGGTGTTTCTGGAGGAGTGCCAGGGAGAGGTACCTGTTAGGATACTAAGTAGTGAAGTGTTAGCAGTGTGTCCAGGTTCTTCTGTGGGTGTTACACAAAATTCTTTCTTTGTGCTCCCATCATCTCTCTGAGTTCCCCCTTGTGTGCAATTACTGTACAGGACACATGGGGCCAGAGAGATGCAGCTCCATACTGTGTATCCCATGATGACTATATTAGCATTACATTTATATCCTGCCTTTTCTTCCTCTTACAAGGAACCCACTTACAAGGTTCTCCTTCACTCCGTTTTATCCTCACAAGAAAAACCTCATGAGATAGGTTAGGCTGAGAATGTGTGACTGGCCCAAAGTCTCCCAGTGAACTCCATAGCCAAGGGCAGACTAGAACCCAGAGCTCCCAGATCCCCAGTCCAACACTCTAACCACTACCCCAACTGGCT
Source organism: Varanus komodoensis (assembly GCF_004798865.1). Taxonomy (NCBI): domain Eukaryota; kingdom Metazoa; phylum Chordata; class Lepidosauria; order Squamata; family Varanidae; genus Varanus; species Varanus komodoensis. The sequence goes on along the minus strand of NW_025336166.1, from coordinate 2,425 downwards.
TTCCCTGCCTGGTGTATCTATGGATGCTGTGCTGACCTGCTCTGTTTGGCTTCTTTGCTGCAGGCAGGAAAGTCATCACCATAGCAACATATGGTCAAACCAGCATTTTCCATCTCACTGAAGGTGTGGGTCTGCACAGATTAGGAGCACAAATGCGAACTGAAAAGCTGTAGTGTGTGTTCTTTCCCCATCCTGGCCATTGTTGTATCTGGATGTTCTGCCTGCATATTTTATGCTGGGGTGGTGTATTTTGAGATCTATTAACACATCAGGGCTTCTGCCAAATCCTACAGCCCCCCAGTCCATGGATCTTAAGTCCAACATTATACCCTAAATTATCAGTATCGTTTTGACAACTACCAAGGTAACTGTTGTTATTACATAGTATTATTATCTACTGTAATTAACAAGATAACTGTTTCCTATAATGTAAGAATCTCTTAACTGAATGATTAAATTACATAAATTACATGAATATTCCAATATCGAAGGCATCATGATGGTGTTATCATACGCTATCTTGTGTAGACTGAATAAAAACCACTGATTCTTAACAATGCTACCTGCAGCACAACTCTGATCATTCGACTTGTGTGTGGGTGACACATTCTCCTCCCATTCCTAGGGAACTCACTTTTGCAGGGTCTTGTTGCTTCTTTTGACCCTGTGCATACCTGCTCCAAGCACATGCATATTCTTCCAACAAATTCTGCAATGCTGCCAACACCACAGGTGCACTCACAAGCCAATTAAAGTAGACTGTCTGAATTTAACCCAGTTTGGCCTTAAATGAAATCCAAGTGCCCCAATAGTTTATGGGATTGTATCTTTAACCTCGTTAAATTCCTTTAAACTAGTAGACAAAGGTCAAAGGAAGTAAAGAGAAAAATGTGAACAGAAATCAAAGAACAGGAAGGAGCAGATAAAGAAGTGAGAAAGGGAAAGTAAAATCTCAGTCAGTACTGAACAATTGCAATGAAAAAAAAGGGAAGAAACATAGAAATAAAAATTAGCACCAATGTGTGGTTCCTGCAACAGGATGTTGCGTAGGCATGTTCTGGCCACTCAGTCATGCTTTCTTCCAAGACATTCAATTCTATCTCCCACCCTAATTTTCCAGTTTTCCACCATGGTCAGTCCTCACTGGGCTTTTTTCTGTCCTTATGGGGTTTTCTCCTTCAAGTTTGATTGTACTTCTGCAAATCTTTGGGTTCCCTACACTTGATACCTCCCTCTTGTGCAAAGATGGCACTATTTTGGCTAAGTAAGAACTATCTCAGGGAGAAATGCGTTTACAAACCCTTAAAAATATTTCCTATTAAACCAGACACAGGATTGAACTCTCAAATTTATGGATTATCATGGAAATGATAAAAGAACCACAACTTGGGTAAGAAGTGTGATTAGACAACAAAAAGAATATATATATATTTGTCGTTTTGCAAGAATACTGCTAGATCATTCTCTGGACTTCTAGAAACATTGATGACTAAGCTGCAGCCAGTAACCAGCATATTCAGGCTTTGCTGAGACTACAGCCTCTCATGCCAACCACCACAACCCTGCTCCTTTCCTGCCCTCCAGTTAAATGACAAACAACAATCAATGACAAAACAAAGAAAAGACAGAACATGCTTTATTTCTCTTCCAGGGCAGTACTGTAAATTGGACCCAGAGGAATGAAAGGACAGCAATGACAGTAGTAAGAGAGGGGCAACTTAGTGAGTCCCATCCTACTTTGGTGAGGGTATCTTGCTCAAACACTTCCAAAATCATGGAACTGACATAATTTATGTCTGAGTAGACTTGTCAATAAGAATCAGAAATGATTAAGGGTGCAATCTATGCATATTTGAACAGAAGCATTCCTATAACTCGCAGAATTCCCTTCCAGCCATGCTAGCTGAGGGTTCCCCCCCCACCACCCATAGGGCATTTTTGTATAATGGTTGTTATACAATTTTGTGGAGCTTTATTCCATCTAAACATGTGCAAGACTGAGCCCTAGCAGTTAGCTTTAGACAGCTTTATGCCTACCCATATTTCTTGGCACACAGACTAAAATTCAGCAACAAATTCTCTAAGGAAATAGAAGAGTCCATCATCCCTAGACAAATCTAACCAGTTGTTCATTGATCTTGCAAGCTACTATGAAGAGTGAAAAGATTTCTACAGCCCTCCTGAAACCCAGAGCAATTCAATCTCTACCACACGAGAGTTCCTCTGTAACCACATACATGTCCACATGCCACATTGCATGTTGGGGTATTTCAGGGAAGCAGGGGAAAAGGCCAGGTGAGAAATTTCATTTTATCTCAAAGATTAATGAACCATCAAAGTCCGTGTGTGTGTGTGTGTGTGTGTGTGTGTGTGTAGAAAGAGAGAGAGAGAGAGAGAGAGAGAGGGATGATGGAAGCACTGAAGG